>NW_026782946.1:0-53740 GCF_031769215.1 Ylistrum balloti | reverse complement strand
TTGGGTAGAATATCAGGCCCTTTTAATACCTTGCCAATCTCTACTCTTCATGTATCCCCCATCGGGTTGATTCCCAAGAAAAATGGTACATGGAGACTAATTACTAATTTGTCTTATCCACTTGAAGGAAGCATCAATAGTTTTATCGATCCAATTGAAGCATCTGTTCAATATTCACCATTTGACGAGGTGGTAGACATGCTCTCAAAACTAGGAAAAGAGGCTCTATTAGAAAAAATGAATATTAAATCTGCCTTCCGATTGATTCCAATACACCCCTAAGATTTTGACTTGTTAGGCATTAAGTTCAAGGGGGAATTCTACATTGACAAATGTTTACCTGTGGGGTGTTTAATACCATGTAGCATTTTCGAAAAGTTTGCAACGTTTATTGAATGGGTTGTGATGGTTGAGTCTAAGGAAAAAACTGTGGACCATTATCTAGATGACTTTCTATTTGCTGGAAAAGGTGGTAGTGGGAAATGTGCACGTTTGATGAGGATTTTTGGGGAGGTTTGTGAAGAGCTGAGCATTCCTATAGCAGGTAAAACTGAGGGCCCACTGACACTGAGAAATGGTTGTAAGAATTTCTTATGAAAAACAGTTAGCACTTATAGCTGATATAAACTTGGTTTTACTACAGAATGCAAAGGTCACTTTAAAATCGCTTCAGTCGTTAACAGGTACTTTATTATTCTATACCAGGGTAATTCCAGTGGCTCGAGCATTCATCCGAAGAATGATTAATGCCATGACGGGAATTAGCAAACCTTTCCACTTAGTAAGGATAACATCAGGAATCAAAGAGGACTTGGAAATGTGGCCGATTTTTCTGAAACATTTCAATGAGGTTTGTTACATCCCAGAAGCCAACTGGTGCCCCAGTGAATACTTTGGGTTTATTTGCAAACAGTGCAGGTAGTAGTGACTTGGGTTGTGGGGCGCTATGTGGGTACAGGTGGTCAGTTTTTAAATGGCGTTTACTTGGCAAAAAAGGTCAATTATGAAAGACATAACATTCATAGAGCTGGTTCCCATTTTGTTAGCCGTACTAACATGGAGATTGGAGTTCAGGCATAAAAAGGTTGTGTTCAATGTAGACAATGAGGCACTTGTTACCATTCTAAACAAGGAAATCTCCAAATCCACTAGAGTCATGTTATTGTTGCGACAATTGTTAATTTGTTGTATGAATGATAATATCCAGTTCAAGGCCATTTACGTGGCAGGGGTTAAAATTCGGCAGTTGATGCATTGTTTCGATTTCAGTTTTCGAAATTTGGAGAGGGGGTGCCAGGGGCAGACATGGAACCAGGTCAAATTCCCAAAGATTTTCTGTTATACATCTCGACAGTGAAGTTAACCGGCTGTTAGAGAATTCGATGTCGGAAAACACACACTCAGTCTACTCCAGGAGTTTTACGAGTTTTGAGCAATTTCGGTGTGAATTTAATTTGGGGGTTAGTTGGCCTCCATCGGTTAAGCATATCGTTTATTACATAGCATTTATGTCATTACAGGGATTTGCCCACGCCACAGTTAGATGTTATATATCGGGTTTAAGTTTTCACTGTAAGATACAGGGTGGGGAGTATCCAACCGAACACTTCATTGTTAATAAGCTGATAGAAGGTATGAGGAGAAGTCATGCGTCGGAGATGTACGATTACCTATTACTTTACACCTGTTTGAAAAAATCATAGCTATTCTTCCTCAAATTTGTAGTTCGTCCTATGAAGTATGCTTATTTACCTGTGCTTATCCCATTCTATAGTTTCTTTAGAGTTGGGAAATTAACAGCAGTGGGTAAGAATGCAACCAGATGTGTTAACAGTTCACAGGTATCAATTAAAGAGCAATTTGCCTACATCCATTTATCCTCTTCCAAAAATGACCAATACAGGAAGGGAACAACAATTATACTCCCACCAGCCAACAGTAGGTGCTGTCCAGTCAAAAACATAACAAAATTTTTAGCCATAAGGCCTCATGTATCAGGCCCTTTCCTGTGTCATTTTGGGGGAAAACCTATCACTCGTTATCAGTTTTCAAGTATTCTTTCTAAAGCTTGCAGGGCTGTTGATTTGGGGGCAGGTCGTTACACATCCCACTCATTTCGTATAGGAGCAGGTACAACAGCTGCTATGGCCAATATGTCTGAGGGGGAAATAAAAGAAATGGGTCGTTAGAAATCAGTATCATATAAGAGATATATTCGTATTCCTGAAAATAAATTCATAGAATAAATGCTAAAAGAGCATTGAAATCTGTTATAGGTAATCCAAAGAAGATCTGGATAGTGGAGTCTTCCATTATAAAGAGGGAATTTGTTCATGCCAGGAGTAGGCCAGGGACAGTCAATAGGGCCACGGACGAATTGAGGCTTCCTTGTGGTGGTGAATATGAGGAATATTCACCTGCAACCAACCATACGCACATTGTTAAATGTTGAAGACCCACTTAAAATGTTAATTCTCCACTGTGGCGGCAATGACGTGGTTATGAAAGGGTTGGGTCACCTGAGAATAGCTCTGAAGGAGTCTGTTTTGTGGTTGCAAGACACTTTCCCTGGGGCCATTATTGTTTGGTTGCATGTGCTACCTCGCCTTCATTGGAGAGGTTCAAACAAGCCAGAGGCAACAGAGAAGCCAAGGCAGCTTTATCTGGTTTCATTTTGAAAAGGGGAGGGTCATCCAGTATCCAGACCTAACACTAGACGAAAAGTTTTTTTTATTCGGATCAAGTGCACTTGTCTAGCTTAGGTAATGATATATTTGTAAATGTGCTGTAGGGGGCCATTGAGGCATTTCTTACTTCAAATACAAGAGGTTTCCTCGAGCTACGGTAAACTTAACTAGTCAGCAGGATTTTTTGGTCACACTGCGATCGTGTCGGCTGATTGGCGGTGAACAAGTCTGCACGTGAGTGTTGGTCTTGTTCATATGGCATATTTCGCAGATAAGTTATTTTTAAGCAGATTTCGAACTATTAGTGCTATCTGCCTAGAATTGTCACACTTCAATTATTCAATATTATTAAGTGCTACATGTCTATTTCACAGTATTATGGACATTTCGGTTATTGTGATTTATATATAAACATTGACCTGTGTTTAATTGAATGCATGTGCAGCTTGATATTTGATAGCTGATTTTGAATTTGCTTGATAATTACCAGAGAGCTGATACACAGAAACTGTTATTTATTGATTAACGGGGGGAGTTGGTCACCCTCAGTCCGTTAATCCTTTGATGCACACACTAATCAGCGGGGAGCTGTACCCAAAAACCGCTGTTTAGTGATATTGTTTGTTTGTTGATTGTGGTCTTTCAAATTACACCCATATTGGCTTATTGGGTCGACGGCCGTTTAGAAAGGTGTGACCCAATAAGCCAAATAAAAACTTATTTCTTGTATTTGTCATGTGTTTATTTTTGATAATGTGTACAAGAACGTTCTTGTGAAGTGAGAGGTATCATACATTGATTGTAATCAATCTCTGCCTGTGGTCAGTGCATCCAGTCTATTCGTGTCGTAATAGCATTACAGGTTAGTCACAGAGATTGGTCAGTTCTATAATCTGTATAGACAAGACATATTTACAATAAAGCTGAATGTCCCCGAAAAGGATTTGAATAATACATCAAGAACAAATACATGTTTATGATACAGAAAAATCAAAGCATTTCTAGATAAATAATGAACAAGATTTATTCAGTGATAAGTAAGAACCTACAGCATATTGCCATTTGAATTACCTGACAAGGTCTGTTTGAAGTTTGATCAATCTATCAATATCTCAAATGATAAAAAGACAAAAAGCTGATCATGGTAAAATATATAGTTGTATAAATATGACCAGTGCGCAACTCCTTGAGTTTGCTAAATCTACCGGTAACGCACGAGTACAACAATAGGTGGAACGGCACCAGGGGCCCTTTTGTTTATGCGGACAAACCGTTCAAACCAATAAACGAACTACCCACTTCGTTTTCGTTTCGGACTGTTTCCAGTGGCTAACCTGGCACGCTCTGACCGAGGGATCCAGGAGTAACCAAGATGGCGGCTTGAGTTGGAAAGTAAACAAATGCAGTTCGAACTTCCTAGAATTTGACAATAATTCTATGTTTCTACATATGTAAACATCATTACGAAGAAAGTATAGATTCAAGCATTGATGTATATGATAGAAAGCCGCCGAGTCTGACGCCATTAATTCATATTATGACATTATATCGCAAATATGAATCGCGACAAAACGCTTTTCAAGCAAATTAATTATTTATCCTACTTCGTCCATCTTGCATATTAAATTATTGAAATATTGTAATAGTATGGTTTGCTTTTTTGTTGGGTATTTTATTCAGTTATTTTAACCATAATAATGTGCTTGATCAAAACAAATATAATTCCTGTTTTATCTTTATATAAAGAGTAACTTTATAATTAATTTAGTCATACTTGTATGTTATATCTCTGTAATAACTGTTTCATGGTCCTATGAAATTTGTATATTTTTAGCGTTCTTTTTGCAGAAAGTTGCAAAATTATTCAAAAGTAAAAGTTGTTTCATAATGCTACAATGATGTTATCATTTGATTAATATATGTATGAAAAAATAAATGTTAATATTGTGCATTGTTTTTAGTATATTAACCACAAATTTTTGAAATATTTGCACCGATATCCTACCCTAAATGATAAATTTTATTGATTATCTATACACATTTAATTTGCCCTCTCACAGTTATTAAGTTAACTGAATTACACGGAAAAACCAAATCTATAATGCTTTATTAAAAATTCAGAAAAGAGAAATTATTTTGCATCCTCTCATGCTCATTAGAATATATTTACTTTGACATATGTCACCATAACAATGTTAGTAATTAATTTGATCAGGGGTTTGGTTGCTATATCAATTCCCGTTTGGAATTGGATGAAGAATATAATGATAGTATCAGGAGAGCAAACCATTGTACATTTGATTAATTCTAACACTTCACTATTTCAAAAATATAATGCAACTTTTTACAATGTCATACTCATAATTGAAAGTTATTGTAATCAATACATGAAACTTTGTTTAATGTCAGTTTCAGGAACTTGTTCGATCTATAGTTGCAAGATTTCTTTTCAGCTTATAATTGGATTGATACAGAACTTCTTTTATTTAATTTCCTGTGTTAATTGAAAAAAATAGGATATCAATCACCTTTTAAAAGTAAAGTGAGATGAAGAAAATGGAAATTTGTATTTGAGAGGCTAGGCATATTCCATGATAAATAAATTATACACAGCAGTGACGGTACACGGCATGAACATTGATTTACAACGATAAAAATAATTAACAAATTCAATAGAAATTAAAACTTTTAATCAAAATACAAATATTGATTTTCTGTATGAAATTGAATTATTTTTTCATTTTTTTATTCGTAATGACATCTATCATCCAAACTTCATATGACATATGCTATGGAAGTGTCAGGAAGAAAAGTAAACAGAAATGCATGGAACTCGTCAATTGATAGAACAGTATCTACCAAAAATACGTGTTCTTGAATTGACAGAGAATATAACATTTCCTGAAGAACTGAAACATTGTTTCTGAATAAGCAAGCATTTGCATTATTATCATTATTATTAGTTTACCATGAAAAAAAGAAAACCATAATACACAAGTTTCTAATATCCAGCTAAAATATTGGTACAAGGGTCGGTTGGTTTCCCGTAAAAAGAAAGCTGACAGAATGGATTGCAAAACGATGATGATGTTTATTAACAATGCAAAACATAGGTTATGTATGTATATACAAGACTCGCTCTCAAACACCACTAAATCGAGAAATACGAATGTTCATGTAGCTTCACACCATTTTTTTTTTTCATTTCAAAATATTTTATTAATACAAAGTATTAATAGGATTAGACAGCAGGCTAGTGCCTATATAAGTCTTCTCCTGGGACAACACAGGTGGTCAATTACAGTAACACTGATCAGATTCAAACACACATACATACTCCCACTCTTTCACACTCACAAACCTACATACTTACATGTACATGTATAGCATACAGTAACTTACAGTGGATACATACATACAAACACACATATAGACATACATATATACACACACGCACATACAGATAAATACACAGAGAAACCTTAGAAGGGAGATAACTCTTACTTAATTTGCTATATAATTCAAAATACAAAATAATCTGATCTGTAAAATTTAGAAATATTTTAACTGAATTAATACACTTACGGTACACTTGCTCCTCCATACTGACAGGAATATTGCACCATGAGTGTCCATAGTAATAAAGTTGACCCTCATCCTATCTAATGGAGATAGGAGCTTCACACCATTACGGCGATGATGATCCAAAGAATCATATGATGGCAACTCAGTAGAGTTAAAGGCACAGTCGCTAGCCCGCGACTCAGCTAAATCCTCAGCCACTGTTATAATTACTCGTACTAGCAGTATCATGCTCGTACATACCAAATTCGCGAATGCACTGTATCCAAGAAACGACAGCAACCCTCAATGGTTGATGAATTCTTTCATGCTAATCAAGTCGCCGTCCAGAGCCTGCAAGATGATTCCCGTATAGATTCGTGAATTCGTTAATAGATACGAGTTAAACACATCACCCACATTTCCATACTTCCTTAACGTCCAGAACATCGTAAATCCTGTATACTAATCTAATGTACCTCAATTGATTAACGATCTCTTACAAACTACTAAATATGTTTGGAATTCATGATAACAATGGCCCCAATTCATTCACGGAGTGACATAAAATCGCACAATACGCAAACTGACACCTCATGGCTTCCATACATTTTCAAACCTTGCCTATTCACACTACGTTCAACAATGTGACAATATAATAGGACTTCCATATATTTTTTACATACATTAAACTCACGATACAAGCTACATGATAGATGATAAAGAATGGTCACGACTGAGTGTAGCGTACAGATTCCTTGATTGTTTGACCCGATAATAACACGATACAATACAATGATACCAACTAAAAATATGAGTGAAAGTTAACTTACCATAGTCTGTCGTCTGTACCTGATTCATATGCCGTAAGATACAGATAAATTTATATCGGATACACGATGTAAATACACACTCTCTGTTACCGTATACAGCTCACCGCGTGCACGTCAACCCGTGACGCATTTTCAATTCCATTTCTAAATTCCAAATGTTGGCGACCTCTGATAACTAGCTATACAATTGCTAATAATGCGACATATTAGAACAGAATAAAAGGCCGACAGATGACCATTTGTCATAATGATAATTGTAGTTGGCTATCACTATATTGTTAGATATTCTGGATGGGAAAATGTAACATACAGGTTCCCCTTCGTCTCTAGTAATGCATATTTGATTTTAGCAGATGGAATCAATAAGTAAAGATCATGTCAGTGAAGAAGCAATGCAAATGTAGGTACTAATGGCCCTCTCTACACATCGCAAATGACCTGGTCCCAAGGTTCAATTGATGACTCGGCAGTGAGGATATATTTTCTTAACTCGATGTAGTGTTATCAAATAGGTTTCCAGTAAAAAGCCAGAAACAATACAAGTCCTTGGATCATATTTTTGGGGAAAAAAAAGCTCCAGTGAATTTGGTTTTAGTTAATAGAAATTACATAGTTATTGTTTGATGACAGCATTGAATCTCATTTGGTCGATACAGGCACATTGTTTTAACTATAACATTCTTAATTTACTAAAGAAATAAATCTACATCCCTGCTGTGTATCGTCAATGACTCTTTAAACACCAATCTTAATTCAATCATGGTTAATAAGGCGACTTAACTCTCAGGGGTTTTACTGTAGTTTTGGTTTGGCTTTGAAGTGTAAGTCTCGTTTGATTTAAAATCGTGTTTCAGCATTTGTTGTATCTGTTCAGGTAAACATATCGTCTCATCAACTATAGTCCAGAATACGAAAACGTTAGTGTAACCCACCTCGAACGGTTCGATATGTCGATGTTTTCCTCTAGCCCTTTGAACTTCGAAACATCGATGCTTAACTATAGTTATAAAGGGCATATATTGCATGTTTTTAAAATCATTTTTCTGTAATATTTCCTTGGGTATTGTCTAGAAACAATTTTTTGCAACTAAAACACAACTGAAATCTCTATATTTGTCTGCATTTAGAAATAAATAAAATCGATGACAAAATAATATCTTCATATTGTAGTTTTTCCGTTACTAATCCTTAGGTTATCGAAATATTTCTATTACATGTGTCCTTAATGTCCCGCAATTATATTAGAGTTTTCTGGGAATGATTACCTTCTAGTCCTTTAATGGCGCCTGACTTTTGTTTATTTTCCAAAAGTGCGGTATGTTCATTCATACCAGATTATGACCCATACTATTTGGTGCCGTTATTTTTCACCATTATATGGTTTTACTCGTGATTGATCTCAATTTTCCTAATATAGTGGACAATAATGACGTCATATCCCTTTCAAAGGAGCACCAGTAAACCGAAAATCCCGCATATTCTTATATTCGTATTCTTTACACGCGTTTTTTATGAACGCTTATAAAGAAACTTCCAAACTAATAAAAGCTCGAGCGTCATATTCCTCTTGTGTTCATAGTAATATTAATTTATGACATGTTTAGGACTCATTCAGGGACATATTTATGATAATTTTTTTGTGCAAGTTTCTCCAGCAGTCTAAAAACGCATCATTTTTTCGGTGTAAAGTTTTGGCACGAATGGGGTTTTGCAATGATAACATGGATATATGTAGACATGACTTGCAGGTGATTTAACCATCAAATAAATAGCAATGAGTCAGACGGGCGTTGTATGCTTCTGTTTGCGATGTTCTTGTGTTTGTTAGTTTTATCTCAATCTAAATAGGGAAATGATTACTTCTTATGCAATAGATATTCCGTGTACAATAAGTTAACTGAATCGATTTCAAAATCATTTCTTTACTAGTAAGTGAAAAGGTCGTACAAACCTGCAATTAAAAGAGGCAGGTACAAACCTCCATCCGAATTCAAGTTGGTATTCCACTGCTCTAATAATTGCGTGGCAAGGCATCGCACCAATACATCAGATACTTATTCTACCGGAATGAAATATTCACTCTTGTATATTAGTAAACAAACTGCATAGACATATAGGTGTGTATGATTGGCTGCTAGCCTACCATAGACATTTGCTCTCATTTTTATCGACTTCGGCAGAAGATTATAACAGCAGTTGGATGTACAGGTGAGCAGGGAAATGTCCAAGGTAAGTAAAATATTGGAACTAAAATACCATCGGGGTCTTTAGATATACAAATTTTTGTTTAGTGCCAGTATTTTAATGTTGGTATTTTATCAACATCACATAGATGGTCTTGCTGTCTTTTTCTTTTCTTTTGCGAATGATTCTTTAGACTGATTTGCTGTCGAGTAAATTGTTTGATTTATTTGGGTTATGGTCTTGTAACTTTTTTATAGTTAGATATCATGGCGCTGATTACCAGGGATAGAGCGCTATTATACATTCAGATATACTTTTTGACAGCTAACAGGCTGATTTGTCGTCAACCTTGTTTGTCATTGTAACATTATCAATGTGATATATTCCTGTTTTGTGACCTATTTCTTAAGGGAAGTCACGTTTATTTATTTTAGCCAACTGCCATCAGATGTGGGCCGTTAAAATCGTTTGAGGTTTAACTTCATTTAACGATTTAGCTATTGCTACCTCTGAATACACAACTGCAGTTCTTTCTCGAGTCTGTGTGGCTATAAGTGCCTTTTTGATTTTTTGACTAGCAAAAATATCTTACAGGCGGTCAACTCCTTATTTTGAAAATGGAAGTTTTAAATACTGCTATTTCGTGAAACGCACACAATGTGAATTTCTCAAATTTCGTATGAAGGCTTAGATCTATACGATATGATGAAGTCACCAGCATAAAGAGCGTCTTCCATTGAAGGGGATAATGTTTTGACAATTCTGTTAATTTTATGTCCAAAAAGTGTAACCGAAATAATGCTGCCTTGTGGTATACCAATTTCCTGCTGATGAACTTCGGAAAGAGTCGTTCCATCCCGGACTTGTAATATTCTGATATTCTAATAGAAAATTTGAAATTAAAATTGGCAGGTTACCTTTAATACCTTTAATATCGCGCAGATCTTTCATAATGCCGTATTTCCACATTGTGCCTTTCCAAAGCGAAGAAAACAGCAACCAAGTACTCCTTCTTTAGAAAAGCCTCACGCACAAAGGTTTCAAGTCCAACCAAATGATCGTTGGTACCTCGCTTAGATCTAAAACCCTTTGTAGGGGTGATATTAAGTGATTGGATTCCTGATACCAAATTAATCTTGGGTTTATCATCCGCTCTAGAGTTTTACAAACGCAACTCGTAAGTGATATAGGGCGGTAACTGGAGGGATCTGTTGTATCTTTACCCTGTTTAAGGATAGGAATCACAGTTGCCATTTTCCATGACTTTGGGACATTTCCTAAAAATATTAAAAAATATCTCGAAGTTTTTCTAATGATGACTCTGGTAGATGTTTTAGGAACTGATAGTGAATATCATCAGGTCCTATTACAGAGTCATGTGATTTTTTTCAACGATTCTCGAAGTTCTAACATTGAGAAAAGTTGATTGTAAGTTTCATTGTTTTCGGAAGAGAATTTCAATTCACGCGTGGTCTTATATTTTTGAATTTTTTAGGAATTATTATTTGCAGACGATTTTTTGGAAAAAGAAGATCCTAAAGCATTTGCAATATCAAATTTCGATGTTGCTAATTTTCCATTAGTTTTCAGATGTCCCATTGTTTTGAATGATGTTTTACCACTGATTCGTTTAATCATGTCCCATACCTTTTTAGTTTAATGCATAATCGATTTATATGCATCCTAGCATAGGTAGTCTACAATGATATTGCTTTTTGTTAACCTGGTCCAAAGGACCGGTAAGCTCGTGGCATGACGCAGAGGTCGTTAACGTCTTTCTTTTAAATTATTTTTGTACAACTGATTAACCTTGACCTCCAAGACCCTCATGGAAGGGACTCAAACATGAAATATTGAGCAAATTCTTTGAAATAATCATTTTTCACTTGTATAAATTATTTCACATTTGGTGCCAGGTATGCTTGGGTGATGGGAAATTATTTTTACCTAAACGGTTAGTCTGACCTTCTAGCGCAGAGGATCGGAGCGCGATAGAGAAAATCGCTTTTAAATCCTTTTTCTGTTGGATTCAAGTAGTTTTAGCCACGGAGCCCGAGGAGAAGAACAAAACGGATGAAAGTAGTCACATTTTTAAAGTAATACACTTTTATTCGAACTTGGTCTGAACCATCCTTTGATGACGGAAACTCAATTATGTTTAAATGTTTTGTCTCGCCCTCCTTTTTAGCTTACGGCCGTGGGCCAATAGGGCAGATAAATGTAATTATTGAAATCAATATTTTACATTTGAAGGATTTTGACCATATTTCGTATCAAATATCATAACTTTATGTAAACAACGCGTCTGTAAAAGGACATGAAACATTTATAAAGCCAAAACTATTTTGTCTTAGGCTTGGTTGATTATGTTTTTATCAAAATCTAGATTGAAATTTCAAATTCCTCAGGTTTGGAGAAAATGTCACAATATACAAACGAACAAAAATATTTTAAAGTGAAAACTGAAAATGAAATCAGATAAACGAAACAGACCCCATGGGCCTCTTGCATTACTTGTCACATGGGATACGTAATTCTTTACCAGAAATAGCACAAAAAATACACAATATCCCGAACCTCTTGCAGATATTCTCATTTGTGTACATATTACGAGATATCAGGTAAACCCATTGTGGGTTTGATTAATGAATTTGGGTAAATATACCGTAATGATAAGGAAACGCAACTTCTTTCTTTGTAAAATATTACGCATTGAATATACATAGCAGTATAAAAAGTAAGAATATATCGGTCACCTCCGCTAATCCCCTGATAAATTTTGAAAATACGTCTCCTGTGATAAAATGAAACTATACCGTTTTACCTTGATTGTATTTTCCATTCAAATGATGACGATTTCCGAATATCACCAAGACATGAGGTTAGGTATTGTCTTGATAACTGCTATTATTTCAGCATTAGGGCACCTGAATTCTTGACGGCCTAATGAAGTCTTCCTTGATTAAAAATATCAGACACAATGAAGTAAGCTATTGCATTTCAAATGTAGGTTCATTGCGCATTAAAAGTATTTCATTAAAACCGTAAAATTTAAGTTGTCTTTCTTTTTCCTCTACGTATGTAGGCGAGTGGATGTTCACTGTTGTTACTTTGAACACTTTACCTCTATCAACTTGAAATAGCATTACGGTATAGAAGTGAATATAAGCTGTTATAAATGTGTTGTTTGACACTGTTCAACTAATGGAATGAACCTTTTTCTTGGCTAAAAATTTACAGCTCTAACATGAAACACGGAATAGTTAATCTGCTGTCGCGTCTTCTATTTTACTTTAAGTTTTTGACAGAAAATAACATTAAAGATGTGCAAGGTGGTATATATATATATATATATATATAACAAAAACCTACTGGAATTTATCTCCCAATACATCTTTGAAATTCGTCTCCTGTGATATTAAACAAAAACTATACCTTTATCCTGGGACTGTATTTCCATTCAAATAATATCGATTTCTGACTATCACCAAGACGCATGGGTACCAATGCATTTGCAGTCAATAATTGTTTATACAAAAAAGCTACGGGTAACCCAACTTGATAGAGGACAGACTCCCGCAATGCTCATGGGAGGGAGCACTCAACTGCAGGTCGTTACTCACTTCGGAGTGAGTAAATAGACTATAAGTCGGTTAACGTCTCAACGCCTGTAACGTCCGCGATGTCAAGATCGTGTAAGAGCATGTTTCATAGGCACTTCAACGCCAGGCACCTCGTATGCAATGGTTAAAGGCACATGTTTCCTTATGTTTCCGTATGCTACTACGGTTATTCATACTCTTCACGGATGAATCTCGATTCTCGTTATTTCGATCGAATGGCCGTCAACATGTTTACCGTTGCCGCGGGAAGCGTCTTGCAGACGCTTGTGCTTTGGGGTATGACATATTTTGGGAATGGTTTAAAGACATTATAAGACACCATTTGACCTTTCAGCATTACAAAGCTACGTACGGTTGATCAACCTCCATTTTGCCCCAATTTGTCCCCAATCGAACACTTAATGGATGAATTAGACAAAAGAGTTCGGAATCGAGCAAACATCCCATTTAACATCCATCAATTCGCTAATATAATTACCGTTGAATTGTGTAACTGGCAGCCATTGTCCTTATGTCATGCAATAGGTGTTTTAGGGACTATAGGGGCACACGATGTTGGGTATTGGCATGACAACTGCCGCTTTTTCGACTTTCGGACCTTAGGGTACCGGAATTCATGACGGCCTAATGAAGTCCTCCTTTGTTAAAATTCTCAGAAAAATGAAGTTAGCTATTGCATTTCAAATGTAGGTGTATTGCTCATTAACATTATTTTATTAAACCGTAAATTTGAAGTTGCCTTTCTTTTTCCTCTACGTATGTATGTGAGTGGATGTTCACTGTTGTTACTTTGAATACTTTAACTCTATTAACTTCGATAAAATGTTGCAACAATATGAATATAAGATGTTATAAATGTGTTGTTTGACACTGTTCAACTTATAGGATGAACCATTTTCTTGGGTAAAAAATCTATAGCTCTAACATGCAACACAGAGAAGTTAATCTGCGGTCATGACTTCTGTTTTATTTTAACTGTTTGACAGAAAACAACATTAAAGGTGGTGTATATATATATAACAAAAACTGCTGGATTTTTTTTATTGTCATTTGGATTAAAATGTTGGACAAGCAAAAACATTGTTTGTGTGTTGCAGATAGGAGAAGGAGTTCGACAGCTTCAGCTGTGGATTACAATATGTATGCTGGTACATATAGGAAACGGAGGTAACATGTAGACATATTCTTTGAAAGCGTATTACCGCCAATGTTCTGTATTCATGCCTTCCAGATTTGTTTGTATGTGCTTCTATTTACTTATCTAAAACTTCATATTTTTTCAATGTTTGCATTTTTGCTCATTACATTTCATGGTCATTAACTAAGGAGAGGTTTTCTTGCCATGTGTTATAAATCTCGTTACTCAAAAAAAAATATAATAGCCTATATCCAGTAATTATTTGAAAAGGGCCCTCGAGAATACGTTTTAAAATATCAATACGCTTATCCTCACGTAGCACGTGACCTCTGCATGGTACTTAGATATTGCAGACAAACGGTGATGAGTGCATTTCATCTGAAAATATACGTTTATTTTGATGAGACAGGGCAGGCCAGCCGGTTGCGTCGTTCTACACTATGTGTTTTCATGCATATGAATGGATTGTTTCATTCGACTGTCGTACTAAACCCTCCATTATATCGCCACCACATTATACCGCCAAAATAGGCATAGGACTGGAAAACTGAAAAAATGCAACGATAAATATCGAATAGGTCACTATGTATGTACCTTTGAAAACAAAAAGTAATAGTCTTCAATAATATAAACCATAACTTTATCCCTCCAAAAATCTATTATTTGTACAAATATTGAAAAAGTATTTGAGCAATAGTTTATTTCTTTCAGATTATGACTGCGCCGACAATCTTATAACCGGACCTTTGGGGGTCAATGATTCCTCTCTGACAGCCTCCTCTTATTATGACAGCGGAACTTGTTATCCTAAATTTGCCAGGATTAACCAGGACCTTACATTGTGTTGGTGCCCGGCCGTGTCTGATAAGTCGGAATATTTGCAGGTAAAATCAAAGCGGTTGATTATCTTGTTTATATTATCATGTATCAGTAGTAGTCAGTTTCGATATCAATTTTGACTTTTTGGTTGCACTAGAAGCTAATTGAATATAGTAGGACAACGTATAAAACACAAAGGAAATGTACATACTTATAAATTACAAGGAGTTGCTTCGATGTGCGGCTGTTTTGAACCAGTGTGTGTGTAAGTGTAAGTGTGTGTGTGTATGTATGTGTGTGTGTGTGTGTGTGTGTGTAAATGTAAGGAGTACGTGATGAGTGAATGAATGTAAAAGTTGGTACTATTTTCGAATAGCCATTATATCTGCCACCAGCCCCGAATTGTATTGCTCAGCTTGTTGTCTATCTATAACATTATTGGACTGATGACAGATATGTTATGGTCTACCATGTAGTTACAATATTCCAACCTTCAGTATATGAAATTACCACACTGTGTACGTATCTGCTGCAAAATGCACCTGCATCGCTCGTCCTAATAGCTACGTTTCAGCTGACATCTATTTTTTCACTTGTTAAATCTTCATTCCCACCCCTTTATCAGCGTGGGTGTACTGCTTCCTCTTGACTACTGATATCCTTCGTTCTATAATTAATTAACCACCTTACTACAAATGTTTGAATTAGTTTCTCGTTCACACGATAGAGGGGAGATAACTCGTCTTTTATAAGATTAAGATTTCATTTCGTGTTGCAGTTAATGTGTGAGATCAATATGTACTTTGTATTATTTGTATTCATTTGTCTACCATAGGGAGAGAACTTATATAGGCTTCAGTCTGTTACCTAATGTCCTTTGATTTTTTTCAATAAATTCTTGTGATATAGAAATATGTATAAATGAAACGATGCTTTTTAAAGTGTTATTGATTTCATGACACAGGTGGAATTCCAACATGCCTCTACTGTGACAGCTCTCATCACTCAAGGAAGGGGCGTACCGTTGCAATACCTGAAGTCCCTAACAATGAAAATAAGTCTTGACGGATCTAACTGGGAAACTGTCACTGATGAATCAGGCACCATAAAAGTGCATGCTATACTTAACTAGCTAGATGTCCTATGTCCTTTGTAACATATAGTTGGCAGACGAGAATTTTCTTTAAGTCTGAAAATAGTTTATTTATATATATATCTAAATGAATACTGTATTTAACATAATTCGAAAAATGTCTGATTAGACAACTAATGAAAGAATTCTTATCTGATCGATCTTGTCAGAATGACTGGGTAATCTGTTTATCAGGCAGCTATATTTTAACCTTCGAATACCTTAATGCATACAACACGATTGAATTATAAGAACCAGACAAAGAGAAGACCTTTACGGATAAAAACTACTACTGCCACAAAAAAAAAAAAAAAACTTGTTAGAAAAGCAATGTTGGCCAATTTTGTATGTTATAATAACACCTTATATCTTCATGTACTCTACACAAAAAATCAAGAAAATTCAAACATGGCAACATAATCATAAATCAAACGCAAATTCCATAAAGTCAAATATAAACAGAAGAAAGTAGGTCACCTAAGGAGCATGCCTATTTCTTCTCATCGTTCTTAGGAAATGTCCGGATATTGTTGTGGAACACGAACCTTATGATTTGATTTTACCATATGTAGAGTCCAATCGCTTTGATTGGTCTCGGCAACACTAACGATTGCTATAACAGCGATGGAACGAAGTTATTTTGTTCAATGTTAAGTCGAGATTTGGTTTGATGTACAATGATAGGAGGCTGCGAGTGTGGCGACGTCGGAAAGACCGCTTCAAAGGCTGCTGTGTAATCCAGCGTAGCAGATTTTGTATGGGTAGTATGATCACATGTGGCGGCATATCCGGCGGAAATCGAATTTGATTTGTCAATGTCAATGGAAATTTGAATGCAGTTTGGTATCGGGACAAAAACACTACCCGTTTTAAAGCGTTAAAGAGCTCAGTCTTTTTTCAGCATGAAAATGCGACGTTGTACAAGTCAAGTGGGCTAGGACGTTCTTACAGCGGAACACTATCCAACTTTTCTATTGGCCTGTTCTAAACCTAATAGAGCACATACGGGAAGTTCTTGTAAGACGAGTAAGGCGATGGCAAAATCCGCCCCAAAACGTACAGGAATTGGCGCAGGCATTGAATAAGGAGTGGAACGCCACCGAGCTCATAATTCGGCAACAGACAGGCTCTATGCGCCGGCGTTATAAATCTGTAGCCCTAGCTAATGGTGGTCACACAAGTTACTGACCTTGTACTTTGAGTCATGACCACTATAAGTCTTGTACAACACACAAACATACCGCACCATAACGATTTTGATCGTTATTTCAACGTACGTTAGTAGGAACCCAAATAAATCATTTGACTCCTCATTGCAATATTTTGTTAAAACCTTACATAACTGTCTGTCTCCATACATTTATTTACCAAGTATATTCATCGTTAATTTAGCTAGATATAGGTTCTTTAGGAAAGGTTATTAATTTCTACGTTCACACAAGTATCTGTGAGAAATCTTCCAATAATCAATTAAGTTTAGCATGTTAAAAACAATTAAGAATGCCAGTTGAATGCCTTGTTATGGATCCAGTTGAATTTTAAATCATTATTGGCCTCGATCCGCATGGTGTGTGCCTTCTCTTCTTGAACAGCTGGTGTTGTAGTGCTTGAATTTTACATGGTCAATATCCCATCGATATTCCTTTATTTTTTCCATCTGCTTTTAGCTGACATTGTAGTTCTTAGCCGGAATTTCAGTTATTATGTCCACAGGTTTATGAAGCAAACACCGACGGTACAACACTTGTGAGTCATGCGTTGAATAATATCCGCGCAAAATTCATTCGCATCCATCCAGAAACTTGGTATGATTGGCCATCCTTCAATATGGAGATTCTTGGGTGTCCAAAATGTATGTAATTTTTACCATTTTTATTCTTTTTACGTTTGTTGTTCATTCTTACCAACAGGTTGGCAAAAATGCGTCTTCGCCCTACATGGCCAAACTAGTAAACATTGAAGATTTTGATCAGGATTATGAACGATATTAAATATTACTCAATGATTGGACTTGATGATAAATCGGCCCATCGATATATAGACTGAAAACCTACGTGTATAAGTCTTTCACAGATTAAACTGTATTTTTGAAGCAAAGAACACTCCTGTTGGAAATAAAAAGTTAACCATAATAAAATTGAATTTTATACAACTATCCATAATAAGTAACAAACATATCATCAGATGGTGTGAAATTTCTTGCGGACAATGACTACTAGATATCATTATTGGTATCGTTTTATTTTGTATATATAATATCCAAACCTTGTACAACCAGATCCTAATGATAGAATGCCCAAACCGGATACGTAGATACATAACAGAGATAATAGGGAAGGGTTGCATCAATAGATATGTTCCCTTTATGTTAACGCAAAACGAATCTATCTTCATCTACGCAAAAGGAACACTACTAATGTTCCTACCTCGATAATATGCTTCACGTTTGGTATTAATATTAATCAAATGTTTGGATGAGTATGGTCTGCTCTTCTATATGATTTTCGATTTCAATAATTTCTCCAAGATACCCTTCAGAACTTTTGAATCAAGGAATTAACATCTAGAGTCAATATTAGTCGAGCAGATAACTGCCAAATGTGGTAGCAATCTGCACGTGCTGGTAAAAGCATCATTGAGTTTGCCACAAACGTATTTGTTACTTAAGAAAATAGATGTGGAGCCCTCGTTAAAAATCCCACATCCCCAATTTTTAAGACTTAAGACATTTTTTGGGTGATATAAAAAAAATTGTATCGTTTGTTCCATGCTTTTTGTTTATTGCTAGTTAGTTCGTAGTTATAAGTCTTTGTCTTTTTCAATAGATTTACGTAGGACCTGCTGGATTGGGAAAACTGGTGTTCCGACCGAAGAGCTTCCTGTACTTCACCAGACGTTCGCTCTTAACAATGGAATATGTGGGAAAGAGTGCCACAAATACCAGTCGTGTGGAAGTTATATGTTTGACTTCGATAATAGGGAATGTCACCTTTACTCCATTCAGACATTCAACGTTACGACAACTCGGTCAGCCTCTCTGGGAAGAAAAGTATATTTCGTGAATAACCCTGATTGTATTCCTTGATTTCGACCTTTGTTCAACGTGGACTGTCAACATATGTGTTTTCATTGATGTTTTTAATGACAACCTATGAAAGAAGAAGTCAAGTTCCCTCATTTTCTTTTACCTATACTGTCTATCATTTACTTACTTAGAGGAATTGTTTCTGATAGCGACAGGTGATGTGAGGATTCTGTCCAAATTGGCATGAAAAGACTCAAACTGACTATGTCATGGATTATATACATTCGTTATGATCGGCAATTACACGGTGAAAATAGCCCAGGGTGATAAGTTGAAAAAAGAATATTTGAAAAAGGAAATGTTTCGATGATATCTGGAAGTTGCACTACTATAAATCACTATCAATGGATCAGATCATTACACGTGTGGCATCAGTGTGGCTAGTACGAGATTTTCTGTAACTTGCGTGTTGACAGGATTTCGTTCATCGAGTAAGTTCGAATAAAAGTGAGGCCACGTTAGAAATCAAATGTGGATCGTGTCATTGTATCATTGTTATTGATTAAATGTTTCGGTTTACCTTTTTGTTCTGTGTTTTGTCATATATTTAAAGGTCGTAATATTACTCAATATTGGAAACCTACATTTAAACGTGATATCCGACAAACTGCGGTTTCTCCATCATTAAATTTCCAATAAATCTCATTATTAAACACGAGATTGTTAACAACGACTATTATATGGTTGCATTGGTTGATCTTATTTCCCTTTTCCCTTCTTTCCAATTTTCCTATTAAACACTGGTTACCTGAAAGTTTGTATTCCGTTGATAAGAACTCTCTTTTTTGTTTTACTACTAGACTAAATTTATCGAAGATCTAATCAAAACAGGTCACAAAGACATTGCGAAGTCTTTCAAAGGTGGGGGTCAACATTTGGCCCCCACATAGATTTCTATTATTTTTTCGCCATATTTAGATACATGAAATAACCTATAACCACATAAATGATTAGTAATTATAACTACTCATGGTCATACATGACCTCCATGTATAACACGAGGTTTAGTGACAAAGGTACCCTAACATAATGACACATACTGGCTACATGAGCCTAAAGTACATAAAACGTCCGTTATTTTGGTACCACATATGTTATATTGGCATAAAAAATGTAAGTATACTAAAAGGATAAAGAAACGCAGGGTGAACTTTAAACCAGAAATTAAGTATGATATCGGACTTTATTTAAAACGAAATTTTGTATACTTACAGATAAATTAAAGCTTAAAAATTTCCAAAGTCTGTATTTGGCATCTGACAATTGGTTTAGAGGTACTAACGATTAAATTGAATGGACCCATAGGATTTTGAAATTGAAATTGAACTGAGTCATCAATATCTGGTGTGTCCGCCGTTTGCTGTGGTCACGGCCCTTATTCTTCCGGTCATAGAGTTCATGAGAGCGTTAATCCGTCCTATGGGGATGTTGTCCCACTCTTCAATCAAAGCTCTGGTCAACTGCTCTCGAGTAGCAGGGGGTGGCTGGCACTTTCGAACCTGTCTATCCAACTGGTCCCGAAAATGCTCGATCGGGGACAAATCAGGGCTATATGGCGGCCAATCTAGTGGTTGAATGTTGTTGTTGGCCAGAAAGACTTGGCAAATCCTTGTTACGTGGGGCCTAGCATTATCCTGCTGGAGGGTTAGATTATGCTGCTGTAAGAAACTGATAACACGGGGTCGGAGGATCTCATCTCTATATTTAGCTGTTGTTAAATTGCCATCAATAACAACCAATTGTGATTTTAACCCGTGTGAGATTCCTCCCCACACCATTACTGAACCGCAGCCAAACCTATCCCTCTCTACAACGCAAGCGTCCGTAAAAGTTCGCCACGACGTCGGTAGACACGTTGACGGCCGTCAGATCGATAAAGACAGAATCGAGACTCGTCCGTGAAGAAAACTTGTCTCCACTGCCTCTGCGGAAACCGTCGTGGAGCATGTGCAGCGACCGAGGCCATACGAGCGGTACCTGCAGCAAAGGTCATTGCAATCTGAATTGTATGAACCTTCTGGTATGAACACTCCAGATGACCTGGCGAATGATGCAGATGAGGTTTACACTGATTTCATGTCATCCAACCAACTAACACTAATTTCTGTCGAGAAATTATTTGATGTTGGCAATTCACATAAAAGATTTGTCATATGTGGAAAAGAGGGCACTGGGCTATGCACTATACCCCAGCGTGTCAGGACAAATTTGATATTTTTCCATTTTCTATAGTGTCCCCCTGATCCTCGTGTTTGCAATGACCATGTAATTGGTGACTTTCTGAATCCTTTTTTGTAACTAGATCTGCAAACAAGGGAACCTTTAGCACTTCATCTTCAAGAAAGAGCTAATCAGGTTATCAATGACTTTCTTGAACTGAGCCATTTCATTTCTGCTGGTAGTCCAACCAACACAGGCATAGATGTAGACCATCTCAGAAATGAAGAATTCAAAGCATGAACTTGTTACTAACTAAACCAAATGCAGCAAATCCATTGCATTTGCTCCTCATACATCAATAGAGGATTATGTTTCCCTACATTCCATTTCTTTTCTTGGTTAAACTGAAAACCAATATTTCGTAGTCTCAATTTGGTGTCTTGTGTGGTCTGACAAAACAAACAGTATGTGTCTCATACATTTCATAGTATCTTAAAACCCTTGCGCCAGACCATTGTGCCACAACACTGCCGTTACAAGATGTTTCTACGTGGACAAAGTAACTGTAATCCTTAATGGTACCTATATATATGTCCAAAAATGTGCTGATCATCCCCTTCAAAGATCCTCATACTGTGGGCAAAAGAAGCGCAACTAGGTTAAATTCATGAGAATTGTTTATCCAGATGATAATATGCTAGACACTATTGGGCCTTGTTATGGCAATGATAATGATACAAATATATTGACATCAATTCTTGGAACAGTTGAAAACCTGACATTGTGGCTCAGTGAAGATGACAATGTGATTGCTAACCGGGGTTAGAGATGTGTTGGAGCTGCTGCGAGGTTAAGGGTTTTCTGTGTACATGCTTTCCTATCTTTTGTCAGGTCAGACACAGCATGATACACTTACTGCCAACGAGGATCGCCAGTGTACTAAGTCAAGATGGGTTGTGGAGAGCTACCATGGTCGACTGAAACAGTGAAAACTGCTTCCTTAGTGTCATAGAGGAACTGGTTAAAGTAGCTACTGCTTCCTTAATTGCTGTACGTGGACCAATTTATGTGTCCACACCAGAGAGGGACTTGAGGGACAGTCGCCTTGCTGAGCGAATACAATTCCGTTCGGTCCTGCCTAACACCTTGGCCTCAAGTGTTGCAGATGAAACTGGCCTTTCTAGGCGCAACAAGGCCAACTTGGTGGAGCTTGATGTCTGTTCAATAGAGTTTCCAGTACTGGATATGCAATATTTAGAAACAGTTACCATTTGAAAGTAGCACCCAGATGTATTGCTGAGCATCTGATTGCTGCTGGAGACTTGAAGTTTGGATCTATCAGCATGATTTAAATATTCTCCGAGGCCAAATCCATTCAAGGCACGAATCACAGTCAAAATACAACGTCCGGATTGAGTTTGACACAAATAATCAAGATGACCCTGTCAAAGATTACTACTGTGTCTGTCCAGCGGGCAAGTGAATCGTTGGGATGTGTGCACATTTTGCGTGCATTTTGTATTTCTTGGGCCATGTTCAGCATCAAGATCAAACTAACCCAGTCCATGCAACACTCAAGTTCAAACAACCAATCACTTTATCAGTTCTGCTATACTAAAACGCAATGTAATGTGCTGCAAACAGCAACTGTTCCATCTCTTATTAGCTTCTCAAAGAGCCACAAATTATGGATGGGAACAGACAAAGGCAAGACACGTCACTATTACTGAACATAATATAACTAATAAGGTCACTTTATTGACCTTCATCAAAAGATTTGTTTAAAAAAATGCTAACTAAATCTTCGAATTGTGAAACTGGCACAAAAATATCTTTGTTTTAAGAAATTTCATTTGTGTGACCTTAAACAGAGGTCAAGTTCAGCAATGTTAACCAAACTGATACAAATTGACATGAACAACCACCTTGTCAAATAGCAAGACCTACATACTTTTGTTTATTAAGCTGTCACTATTTAACGAAGATGAAAAAAAAATCAGCGTTTCTTGTTTTTAAGCCAATGTTTAAAATGACAAAGTTACCTGTTTCCATTTTTTTCAAGAATCCTCCTTTTGAAATATATCATATGTGGCCAACATTGAAGCAAGTATGAAAAACAGACTGGTTTCGGAAGTATTAAACAGTACTTTTCTCAAAAGTAATGGCTTTTTATATGAATTTTGGCTACTTTTTTTAACATAAAATAAACGTTTCTCCTGAAATAGTGTGATATGTGGTATGAAAATGTTTGTTGGTACAATTAATGACATAATTTTATTGGAATTGCCCCATGGTAATGCACTAGAAGGAAGTACATAACAACTACTTTAACACCCACCAAGGCGTTAGTAAAGGAGCTCCCATTTTATAAGAAATCAATTCCGAGACTAACTTATTTCCGTATTTAAGCTTCTGATACCCATATCTATTTATGGTTATTATATTTTGAAATTCCAAGTGGGGGGTCGATGCTAATGTTAAATTCTCATATATGTTGACCCCATCATTGCTTTCCGTTATATTGATGACGTCATTAACAAGATATTTAGTGGCCATGTCCATCGAATATACCAACTAGAAAGGGAAATAAAGGACAAGACAAGTTTTTCTTCGTCAGTCGCTTTTCTTGATCATCCACAACGAAACTATCAGAGAAATCTTTCGACTAAGCTGTATGCCAAGTGTGGTGATTTCATTTCCCTGTTGTTAATTTTCCATCTTTTGATAAATAATAATAATAATAATAATATTTTTAACAAGTACGAATTTCAGGGGTATTGTGTAATATATTGTGTCACCTACCACTATAATCACCATTTTTTATAATCATTACAGTGTTATAGTTTGTGGAGCCGATAGGGAAAATATGGGGAAAATGTATGCTCCGTTGGAATATTTCTTTTGTTCTTAATGCTCACTAGTTTTATTGAATTTGAGTTTAGATTATGGTTATGTTGACATGTATGTATACTAAACAAAAACAGAAAGGTAACACTACTTTATTCTGTGATTAATTCATTAACCCCTTCATAAATCCTTAGCAATCATGTACGAATAAAGAAATTAAACAATTCTGATAAAACTGCAGTCATGGTTCATTATAAAACTTTGCGTTCAGTTGATTTTATTCGACTGTAAAGGACGTTGGGGGTCAATTTCAAAGGTAACACCATTAGTAACGGGTATGGCCACCGTTTGCAAAGTAAACAGCATTGCAGCGTCGTCGCATGGAACTCGTAAACCGGCGGATAATTCGAGGAGAGATTTTGACGTTCTCTCACGCGTCGCCCAAGAACGTCCCAGACATGCTCAATTGGTGACAAATCAGGTAATTTAGATGGCTAATCTAACACCTGTACGTTATTCTGCTGCAAGAAAGTTCTGCTGACGTGAATGGTGTGCGCTGGTGCGTTATCCTGTTGAAAAATGGCGCCAACGCCATGGCGTCTTAAGAATGGCAGAACCACTGGTCTTAAAATTTCGTCCCGATATCGAATGCAGGTTATATTGCCATTTAACACAACAAACCTGGTACGAGTTACTCCACAAATACCACCCCAAACCATTACACATCCGCCGCCAAAGTGGTCCCGTTCTGCGACGCAGCAGTTCGCAAAACGCTCCCCTCGTCGCCTCCACACTCTGCGCCTTCCGTCACCGTGTTGCAGAAAAAACCTGGACTTATCTGAAAACAGAACATTGTTCCATTGTCGTAAGGCCCAACGACGGTGAACACGGGTCCAGTTGCGCCGATTATTACGGTGACGTCGCAACAACTTTGGTCCAGTGTAGGGACGCCGCGCTTACAATTGGTAGGCCCTCAACCTGTTGCGGACTGTTTGGGGAGACACACGGCGCCCAATCAATGTCCTTGTAGTCTCTACTGCGGTTACGAATCGATTGCGCAAGTGTATCAATCGTATACGACGGTCATCCCTGGCGGTCGTTTTACGGGGTCGGCCGTTTCGGGGACGATCGGATGTTGACCCAGTTTGGTTTAAATGACTTACCAACTGGCAAATTGTCTTAACACTGCAAACAAAATGCCGTGCAACTCGACGGCGAGACTCCCCAGCCTGGATCATGCCTACAGCCCTTTCTCTCTGTACTTGTGACAGCCGGGGCATAATGATAAAGTTGATAGATAGCAATATTCGGTGATTTCTAAGTCCTAAGGATCTATGGAACAGTTGTCAGTTTGAATGTTTGTGAAATTCAAGCGAAGATACAAGTTAGTCGCTGAAAAACCTCGTGCAGCTCTTTCACTAATACAGACTTTCACGCTTGAATGATTTTGGTAAACCCCTTGGATTTTGTAATGTAAAACATTACCATTTTCTAATATTGCACAAACGTCATTTTGTTTTCACGCATTTACAGGTATTCGCCAAGGAAACATGTTAACCTTTCTTTTTTTGTTGAGTATATTTTCTCGTATATATCTATATATAATATATATCCTTCATATTCGCGAGTGGAGGAGGGGAGTTAATTTTGAATACACAACACGAAATTAAATCCCTGCAAACTTGGGCGAAGAGTTGGTATTTGAAATTTGACATTTTCGGCACCTGCATACACAACATCTTTCTGATGCACGAAAAGACTGAGCGCGATACGCCATGACGGATGATATATTTGGTAAAACATTTTATGAGATGTTGATGGCCGTTTGAGAATGTAATAATAATAAAAGCTCGATTATGTCCTCGCAAGAATCCTTGCTTTTGTGCTTCCTTTGCTAACAGAAGCATACATTGTTCAAAGGAACATGGTACTTGAAGTAATAGAAATCCCTAGTACATTTTGAACAAGAGCTTCTAATGACAATTCTAAATTTTGAAAAAGATTTTGAGTTTGATCACATTCCCAAAACAAATGATCAATGTTTTCTCTTTCTGAGTTACAACGACTACAGAGAGGACTATCTACAAGTTTTACTTTAAAAAGAAAGGAATTGGTGGTTAGAATATGGTGAGATACTCTTAACTGTAGCCAATGAAGTTTTTAGTAATTTGAAAAGGAATTGCATATATACTTTTCCAGTCATCCTCGTTAAACTCAAAGGTCTCTCCTCTCTTTTCTTTGCCTTTAGCAACTAGAGTGTTAATATATTATATAATAATTCATAAAAAAAACTTTTGAACCTTTAATCCTCTTTAGAAATATAGCAATGTTGACAGGTAGAACAGGACGAGTTAGTTTGTATTTCCCAATGTCATGGTTTTGTAAAGATTTTCTAATGACTGCCATTATATTTGTAAAAATCTCTGTCAATGTTGTATTTATGTATAAATTCATCATATGTAAAGAAAATTTTTTTGTTGTAGTCCTTAATGAAGTCTCTTTCATATCATCTCGAATAAAAAAAACTGGTTTACCACCAATTGTTATATTATCATTATACCATACAGATGTTTGCAAGAGTGACTTCCCCTTTAGTAGTTTCATGTTACCTGAGTTATCAAATCTATGCCAAACATCCCAAAACATCTTTCCAAAAACTATTATTACAATTTTCTTGAGAAATATTTACGTTCACTAATTTCTCCAAAATTACTTTCCATTTGCCTGGATATGAATATAACCTTTTAATCCAACTCAATTTCAAAGCATCAATGAAGTTATAAATATCAAGCATTTTAAAACCACCATGAGTATAATCTTGTACAATAATTCCCCTTTTAACTTATCAACCTTACTGTGCCATAAGAATTCATATAAAATAGAGTTTATTTTCTTCAGAGTTTTTTTTTTATCAAGATCCGGAAGGGAAATAAATAAGTGATTAAATTGTGAAATCATTAGTGAATTTAATAAAGTGTATTTTCCCAAATGGTGTTAAATTCCTTCTTTTCCACATACTAGGAAGCCTTTTTAACTTTATTATTTTTTTGGTCAAAATTCATCCTGATCATCTCATGTTGATTGTCACTAAAATCTATTCCTAAAAGACAAAATTTAGTTTTGGTAATAATTTGCCCTGACTATGTTTTTTTACTTCCAATCCAAACAATTTCAGTTTTGTCAATATAAACCTTTAGGTCAGAAATATTTGCAAGTGTGTTTAATTCACTTATAGATTCTCTCAATGACTGCTCAGTACCATCTAAAGTCAAATAAGTAGCATCTGTGTAACGCGGGACGAGCCTCAGTTCGGCGCTCACGGGAAAAAACCACAAGAGATACTGCAATACAGATATGTTATTAACACTAAGTACACTAAATATAGACAATAACACACTCGCATTCGCCCATTCTGTCTTCCACACCTAATATCTAAGTGTTACACAACAGTCTCTTCACACACTGAGTCTTGTCACATTTGTCCGAGGAAATACATTCAACAAGTGGTCTTGACCGGTCCCGACTCGTCGTCCATAAGCACGAGACGGCGCACTAAGTGCTTACAAACTGAAGCCCACGGCTAACAAAATTTCAGAATATCATATGCCTATCAGCATCATTGATCTATCTCAGAACAGGATCCCCAACACTAACACTGCATGAATAGCCCGCCTGACGTCTTGTCTCAACGTCCTGGTAGCTGACCGTGTCCCGGGGGTTGCTGTTGAAATACGGCCGTTCCTGTTGCATACCAGTCTGTTACATTCTTTGCAGACTCTAGGTAGCATAAAGTAGTTGTCTGCCCGTCGTGTGAAGCTCACGCACATCCGTACTTTAATACAACTAAGACATTCCTTAACTAACTCTACTATTTACCATCAATTATACTTCCCTTTATAAATACTAAACCTAATTGTACATCTAACCCTACAAACATTAAATTCTAGGATGCGTGACCATTTTCTTTAAATAATAATGCCAAAACGCACGTATTACCGCAACTGAGTGGCTTCCGTACTTTTTACACATGCGCGCACGCAACCCTAGCACAGGTATATACAACTACAACTCAGGGCTTCCATAGATAAACTACTCGAACAAAATCACGTTACTAAGCGAAATATACGCTTAAAGGCAACTGAATTACTTGTACATATCAACACACTATTTTACTATAATACCACATAATCCTAATTACCTAATACTGTTAATTATGACATTTACATCCAACACACCTGTATACTATAACAGCAAATAGACACGCATCGATAGATAGATTGGTTGGCCGGCAATAGGGACAATTAAGATATTGCACGAAATAGCCAACTAAAACAACAACTTATGAAAGATAGAAATAATACTTTCCTTAGTCAGATATCCGGGCTTCATCAGACTAGAATTATGGCCGGGAAAATAATCACAAACAACTCTGCCAAACAATGGCCACTCGTCTGACCTGTCCAGTCCATGCGTTACCCGTCCTCCTTCACCCGTACACACACACGCAGACCTGACCAATTCACTCACCATTTACAATAACAAATAGATGTACCTGCGTTTGTGACAATCTTCATATTGTGATAGTAAAACATATGTATTACCAACTTCAATACCTTTTATTCTTTTATTATTTCGAAATCTGATGGCAAGAATTTGAACACATAGAATGAAAATGTATGGTGCTATCGAGTCACCTTGCCGACATCCCCTTTTGATATTAAAAACTGAAAAAAAGATTACCCTCTTGATTGACAGCAGCCCCTACATTATTATGAAACAGTTATAACCAGTTTAAAATACCATTTCCGAAACCACAAAAGTCTCGTATTTTCACCTATATATCGCCCCGCAAGAAATCCTGTCTGGTCCCTATTAATAATTGATAATTTTTTTAAGTTCTGATTTTATTTTGTTAGTTTTTACCCCAGATGCTATTTTATATACAATATTAAGTAGAGTAATAGGCCTCCAATTTTGAGGAATGCAAGTAATGATGCCATGACGTTGTATAATTGATAGTTCTCCCATCATAAACCCATAATTTAATGATCGAACAAGACAATTACCAATCTGTTTCCAAAAATGTTTGAAAAATGCAACTGGAAAACCATCTGATCCAGGGCTTTTGTTATTTTTTATGTTTGTTAATCTTTTTCTTGCTTCCTGCATTGATATTAATCCCTCTATTTTTTTAGAATCAGCATCACTAAATTTAGGAATGTTTTCAAAGTCCAAAAGGGTGACTTTTCAAGATTTCTGTTAGAATCATGCAGG
This sequence comes from Ylistrum balloti, assembly GCF_031769215.1. Lineage (NCBI taxonomy): Eukaryota > Metazoa > Mollusca > Bivalvia > Pectinida > Pectinidae > Ylistrum > Ylistrum balloti. The sequence continues at coordinate 24,397 of NW_026782946.1, read as the reverse complement.
TTTTTATAAAAACATTGAACTTCTAAAATATGCTCTTGCTTTGTAATAATATGCCCATTATCAATTCTGGAAAATAATTTGATGTGAAATTACATTTTCAAGACAAAAAAAGTACCTAGCTGGTTTTTCTCCTTCCTAAATCTAACTATGTTATTTTTCTAATCCTAATATTTTCCAATTATTTTTTTGTTATTATCTCGTTCTATCACATTGATAGTAATTTGATTTCCAAGGTCTTCTATGGATTCCTTTAGCTTATTTTCTTGCTTGCTTAACTTCTTTATTAGCAACATACGAAATGGTTTCCCTCTTATATTCATTAAAAGAGTTTAAAAAAAATAGCTGATCGTCGGTAATGTACTGTAAATGTGAGTCTGGTATGTCATTAATATTTGCCAAATTGTAAATTGGAAGACAGTATTTTATCTCAGTTTCTTTAATTACATCTTCAACAATATCTGTATATTCCGCATCATATAAGAGAGAATTATTGAACTTCCAAACCCCTTTACCTTTTTTAAATTCCGGTATGGCTGAGTAGATGAGCGACACGTCTCAGGTGGCTCCAAGGAGTCTGTAAGTTTTTGCTGAAATTACTCCGCCCATGGAGTACACCTGTGGGACAATTTCTTTATAAGGGAATATATTAATCGAATATCCATTTCTCATTAACTTTTAATTCGCATTTGTGGACATTTCCAAACACGAACAATTATACATTACTGTATATGTATATACTGAGTACCGAGTGACCGATGTGTACCTGTGAATGCCCGTGCCTAACCGTCGTGCATTATGCCGCCCAAGTCGAAACCCGATAATGATTATAAGTGTGACAGTATGGACGACATAAGTAAATGTTTCTGAACTTTGGACACTGTGCTGTCCGGTGATATCTCTCCATTGTCGAAGGATATCTCCAAATCCAAACTTAAATCCTTCGTAAAGGGTATCAGTAACCGGGTCGGTGAAGTGGAGGCTTCGGTCGAGTCAACTAATAATGACATATCCGAGATCGTTCATGCTGTAGCACCGGAGTTGGAACGTAGAATTCACACCGAGACAGATGAAAGACTTAGTCGAGAGCTTTGGGATCGAAAATGAAACTTGCTGTTCCGTGGTATCCCGTAGGCCGTACACCGGTGTGACAGGAAAACGGAACATTATCGTTAGATTTGTGCCTCATGGACAGAGACTTGATTCTCGAGAATGCAAAAAAAGGTTCTCACTAAAGACTCCAGATATGCGGTCGTTCCTGATCTTCCTCCTGAACTCTTGGGAAAACTACGATCTCTCCCCGATGCTGAAAAGAAAGCAACGAAACTTGTCTACTTAAAGCGTGCTCCTTTTCTACCCCTAGAGAAAAGAACGGGCTGTAGACTTTGAACTATAACAAGGCATTATGCCCAGATGCTGTACACGCCTCTCTTGAAAATGACTTATTTTTTGTATTAGCTCCTATGGTGTGTTGGTACATATGCAAATAAGCTGATTTTGTTTTTTGGTTTGTGATTCCTGCTATTGGTTTCATATGTTAAAATATAACCATTATTTTGATCATAATAATAAAGTACTATCGCAATAATAACGGTGAATATACATGAAAATGTAAATAGTTATATAATTGCTTGGTATCATAGGTGTGTTAATACGACATATAAAATAACTGCATATAGTTAGTTGCATTGTTTTAAGGTTATATACATATGTATATTTAAATACATTCGTCCTATTGTCAGAAGGCAAAATGTTTCGTTATATATATATTATGAATTATTATAACGTGCGCTGAAGTCAGGCCTAGACTCATGTACATAATTGGATATTTATGTTTAGAGTAGTTTCTTCATAGTATTTTGCAACTTCATACTACATAAAAGATTAACCCAGTCCGTGGTGAACTTAAGTTGCCTATTATAAATGTTGGTTTTTCATACTATAGTGCTTTTGAATATATGCATTCTCCACTCGTGCTGGGCCTCAGTTGACATATATCGAAGTACCTGTAGTACTCTAGATCTGGTCTCCAATCAAAACTCTTTGATGTTAATCGTAAAAGAGAGTTCAAGCTTCATCCGAACGTGCTTGTGTTTTGAGTCGATTGTATATGTTTACAAATGTTTTGTTTACATAGCATCCAAATAATCTCAATTTATACACCATAAATTAACCAAATCCGCCGTAAACTGGAGTTAGTCATTAGATCTATTGTATTGGGTCCTAGGGTGTGATGGTACGATATCGGTACTATTGAGTATCGACACTGGTTCGTTAACATCAACGTTTTTTATTTTTATTTATTTTTTTATTTTTTTGTTTTTTTTTTTTTTTTTTTTTTTTTTTTTGTTTTTTTTTTTTATTTTTTTTGTTTTTTAGTGGATTCAAATACGTGTGTAATCTGGTCATAAATGAATAAAAATCATCCGTTTATATGAAAAGATTAAATAAAATAACCGAAATGGAAAGGCCCCAACTAGGTCCAGACTCGTGTACTCAATTGATTTAAGATGGTAAAACCAGTTTCTCTTTTACATATTGTTCATGTTATTTCCAATTTTAGACATGTAAGTAGCAAATTTAAGTAAGCTACTTTTTTGTGCTAGGATACTGAACACTGTACACTGAATGTTATGGTCGTAAATGAAATAAAAACACCCTTTTCTCGTATGAGAAGATGTAATAATCGTAACGAAAATCAAAAACTAGGTCCTGATATGTGTACTGAGTTGACAGGACATAAGTATGATATATAAAACAATTCCTTTTTACACCAATGTACCATTCGAACAATTTAAAATATTTTACCTTGGCCAATTTCGCCTGTCGTGAACTTCAGTTGGCGAGTTGGTTATTATCTTCACACTACACAAATATACATTGTACGTATATTGTTCCCTAGACTTACGATTTATTGCAGTTCTGAACTTATATTGTATGGCGAGTCCTGATCGGGGTTGGGTCTCGTTTCTGCTGACATTAAAGTTTGTTTGGTTTGTGGATCCTAATTCCTGTACTTTGGTCAAAGATAAAAAAGATCTTTGTCTTATAAGATATATTACTAACTAAATATAGCACAACTCCATCCGGACGCGCTTATGTACTTAGTTGATTTTATGTATGAAAAGAAATGTACTATTGCATATCAGCATTGTTGTACGGTGGCCCGATTCGGGAGAGGGCTTTTCGTTATAACTTGAGCATGTTGGGGATTTCTTTTTTTCTGAAAAGTACTCAGTTCTTTTATTAGAAGGGATCCAAAACGGTTGGACTCAAGGATTGAATTATATTTATCTATATAATTTCAAACCCTGTGTGAATCAACTTAGTCCAAGGTGAACTTAAGATTGATATTAGCAATTGTATCTACTGAAGAAAATATATGTAGTATAATTTTTACTCTTTCGATCAGAAGTGTTTTTATTATTTATTAGGTCCTAGTCCAAATTAGTAAAGAACGACAACTCCTATATTTCTTGTGTAATCATTTACTTAGTATTCAGCCCATAACCTCGAGCATTGAACCGACGATTTGCCTCTTCCATAGGATGCTAAATCTTATTATTCAGCATTTAATTGAATTGATGTAAGCCACAGAGATGTGGAACAGAGAATAGTGATGCATTCCGATTGGCTCTGTACATTCGGAACATGTATAACTATGTGCATATTGTGTTGTCCAGTTTATATATGTATATCCATTTCCTCTTTAAACATTTTATTGTCTTGTCCATTTCCGGTAAAGCATTTTCATTGCAAATTTATTCTATCTGGTAAATTCAATACATATTTCAACATATGGCAGGACTAAAAATAGGGAGTTTTAATTATAGAGGACTGTCTTCTGACCCGATAAGAAGAAGAGATGTTTTTGAAAAATGTAGGAAATTTTATGACATTACCTTTTTAATAGATACTAATTCTGATAAGAAGACCAAACATATTTGGAAAATGGAATGGGGTTAGGAAATAAGGTTCAACTATTTTCGGTCTAACAGTAGGGGCGTTTCAATATTATTAAAATATACTTTTGGGTATAAATATGTTTCTATGAAACAAGCTCACAATGGTAATTTTCTCATTATCAACATAAAATTATACTCTTGTGATAAATATATTACACTAGTAGCTGTCTATGATCCTAATGAAACCAATGCTTTATTCTATGAACAGTTAGTTAAGCAATTAGTACTTTGTAAAAATACTTCTATTATTATTGGTGGTGATTGGAATGTTCCACAGGATTAGAGACTAGACACAAAAATTAAACTAATAAAAATATTGTTACTTATCAGAGTAAAATGATAGAACTTATGGCAAAATTTGATTTAGTAGATATTTGGAGGGAAAACAACTCAGGATAAATAAGAAAATGAGCTAGAAACAGAATAAGAAAAAAACTACAGAAAACAGAAAATAGGCAAACTGAGAGAATTAATGAACTAGAAAACGAATTAAAAAAATATAAGAGATAAAAGAATTAATGGTATGATTTTTACGAAAAAATCGAGATGAAAAATAGAGGGTGAGAAAAGTTCTGAGTATTTTTGTAATCTAGAGAAACGTCACTACGAAGAAAAACCTAAATTAATTAATGACAACGGTAAGGAATTAACTAGTATATTAGAGGAACAAAAGAACTTTTATCAAAAACTGTATACAAAATTTGATAAAAATATTACTCAGCGTCATTTCTTTGATAATAACAATCTTTTTATTAACAGATTTTCATTGGACGAAAGGAATAGTTTAGAAGGGGACATTCAGTATCAGGAATGTTTGAAAAAAAATTCTTATTGTAAGTCACCGGGAATTGACGGATTCAATGTCGAATTCTACAAATTTTTCTGTGTTGATATTCATTCTTTTCTTGTTCGTTCTTTAAATCAATCTTACGCCGAATGGCAGCTATCATGTATTCAGCGACAAGGTATGATCACCTGTATTCCAAAAGAGTGAAAATCGAAATTAAATATTAAAATTTGGAGGCCTATTACGCTTTTAAATGTAGACTACAAAATAGCTTCTTCTGTCATAGCAAATAGATTTTAATAAGTTTTAGACATTCGTATAAGTGAACACAAGTAGGATTTATTAAGGGAAGGTATATTGGGGAATGCACTAGACTATTAGGCGATTAATTGGACTTTACTGAAAAACAAAATATTCCAGGTTTACTTTTACTAATAGATTTTGAGAAAGCCTCTTCAAAACAAATTTTATATTCGAAACATTGCAATTTTATAATTTTGGTCCATAGATTATTAAGTGGATTAAAACGTTTTATAATAACGATACATGTTGTGTGGCAAATAATGGGCATTGTTCACCGTTATTTGAAATACAAAGGGGTGTTAGACAAGGAGATCTCATTTAATTAAATACGATCCTAACATAACGGGTATAAATATGAAGAACTCTGAGTAATTTGTAAACCAATTTGCTGATGGTACATCATTTACTCTCGCAGATTATCCTAATGTATAAGAAACAGTTTTAGGTACTTTGGAAAAAAAATGCGGTAGTTTCCGGTCTTAAATTAAATAAAAAAAAAAAAAAAAAAAACACCAGTCATATGGATTTGGCCAAGGCGAGGTTGTGGGATGGAAATTCTTCCACTTTGAAATTTACTATGGAACCACCAGGAGAAAATTAAATTACTTGGTGTTACTTATCATTTTCAAAAAGAAACTGTATATGATGATAATTTCATAGAAAAAGCACAGTCCATAAAAAGCTACTTGGTAATTGGTCTTTTAGGAATCTTTCAAACATTACTTATTATTCATCCAATAGACTTATCACTGATGATACTAAACTTCAGAATTTTCAGTTTAAGATATTGCACAATATTTCATCCCCTAACGTAAAATTAATGCCAGCTAAATTGGTTGAAACAGAAAGATGTACATTTTGTAAAAATAGAAGAGAAATAATGTTACTTTTATTTTGGTATTGTTGTTATACAAAGGCTTTTTGGTCGTTATTCTTTAATCTTTTGTAAACAAAACATGGCATAGAACTACCTTTTAATTCTCAATCCATACTTTTTGGGATTGGTACTGCTAGATTTGATTACGAGATAAACTTTTATTGCTTCTCTTGATATTTTTCATCTATTATTGTAAACAAAGGGAGACTATTCCGTCCTTTTCAACAGGAAAGTTTGATATATACTACTATAAACATATAGAGGACATTGGGTTGTACTATTACAGTCCTAACAAAAGGGAGAAAATCAAGAGGAAATGCAACTGAAAACTGGTACTTTAATGAAATGTTTAATTAGAATACGAAATGTAATTTCTATACTTTTGTTAACGTATAGAATTCATTGAAAAATCCTAGGTAGTATCACTTTATTATTTCTAATTAAACTTGCATCTCACTTTCTAATAATCGTAATCTTTGGATTTGGATATACTTTATCATTGGATTACATTTTGTAACATTTATGTGTGTATATATGATTGAATAAAATATATATGACAAAAAAAAGTTTCATAGTTTGTTTTGGAAAAGAGTAATCTGAACGATATCCATTTTCAATAGTTGCATCATGTATACTAGCTAGTAAGTTGTCTGCAATTTAAAACAAAATCTAGTCTTGACTTTTTTAAGGGATTTGACTTCCTCCATGCATATCTAGTACAGTCAGGATGATACTGTCTATAGATGTCAACTAAGTTATAATTATGAATAATTTCTAAAAAATGTGTCCCTAGCTTTTGAATTATTTATAGACTTATAGCTGTTATCATAATCCATGTCAGGATTGATTACTAAATTAAAATCACCACAGATAATTTCTCTATCATTTCCAAAACTGCCTATAGTGTCAGCCAATAGGTTATAAGAATCTGGTTCTTCCAAATGTGGACCATATAATGTATTAAAGCCCCAATATACGTAACATTCACCAAAACTTTAGTGTAGAATTATACATAATTATTGAGATATTCTCTAAGATGTAGTTAAAATTAAGTTATTCAAACAATAGAAAGCCCCAATATACGTAACATTCACCAAACATTTAGTGTAGAATCACACATAATTATTGAGATATTCTCTAAGATGTAGTTAAAATTAAGTTATTCAAATAGTTACCATGACTTTGTGCATAAAGTATTGATATATGAGCAGTTGAAACTCGCTATTTGTAAACACACCTCCATTTAAACACGCCGCCATCGAAATTACGATTGTTGCCGAACCACGTCGGAAAGTTCATGACCTGATCTCGCGAGAGTTGAGGTTTCTACTTATAGAGGAAGCACATGCAGATATGTCTACGGTAAGTTATTGTTTACAAACATTGTTTGCGAAGACTTCAGGTATTCCTGTGATAAACATTCAGTTTTTGTGAAATTATTAGAAGGAATAATTAGTTCAGAAACGATACGACGCACAATTATAACGTAAGAATTCAGAATTGGCCTGATGTATGATTGTCATCGCTACGAGCGGTAATGTATGAATTATTGTGGGTCCCACATTGTTTATTTTCCGATTTTTTCAATTTTTATTTAAATTGAAAACTGTCAGTTTTATTTTCTTTAATTAAAGGAAAGTATCTGTTTTGTTACATATATTACGGGGAAAATAAGATAAAGTTTGTTTTTTATAGTGATTTTTACGTGTATTGGGGGTTTCGGGTAATATTCATGTCTTTAAGTTCTACCTCGATAGCTAAAAATTACCGGACAAATCCTTCTATTTCTTAACCTTAAATTCAAAACTATTATCGAAAAATATAGCAACACCCCTTGCATTGGATTTAAAAGAATTAAAATAACATTCGTAGCCCCACTCATTACGAATACTATATTCATTTTCCTGAGTAAAGTGAGTGTCTTATGTACAAAATATATTATATTTTCCCCTCTTAAATAAGAAAAAAACTATCTTTACGTTTGACACGGTCTCCCAGTCCCTGAGTTAACTGATAAAATATTCAAATCATCCATAATCAAACAAGCAGAAACATATTCTTAGTAGAATGTAAGTGCAATCACCAGTATGATATTTTGTTATTATGTTTGCCACCCAATAGAACAGGAAAGTGAAGTATAGACAAGAGATAAACTAGTAGAGAAAATACATTTACAAGATTCACACATTCCGGTTCTTTGCTGCGAGCGTTCCGAAGTTTTTGCAGGGCTATCGAAACAATCGCCGCATCAAACCAGACAAGAAAAGAAAAAAAAATCATAGAGTTAGCCAAAGATTAATTGCAGCAACCAACTCACGCGCTGCTTTTACCATTGATATTTGTCTCGGCTCTGGTGAGCGTTTCTTGAAGACAGATTACACTAGGGTTATGTTCCTGAGACAGTCGAAGAATTTCATCAATATTGGATCGAAGACCTCTACAATTCCATTGGATTATTGTATTCATTATGACTAACACAAATAGAGATAAGTGGGGGACCATTGATAATTAGCTAGACTATTTATTTTACCTAAGGTGGTTTGACAGCTTTAATAGAGATCAGGAACCTACCTGGCTCCATATCTTTTATTGAAAGTCTGAGGAAATTAAAATTTTTTGTTTTGGTTGGATTATCACTTTTTGAGTGTTGGGAGCAGGTTTTGATGATGATTGAGAGTTCTGATTCTGTTTTGATGGTGATGGTGGTGGTCGCGATGACTGTGTTGAAGAAGTCTTTGATGCAGCAGGCCGAAGGCCAGAAAGATTGCCGTACGCCATGTCAGTCTGTGTACCTGCATCACGTGTCTGTGTTGCAGCATCACGGGTCTCCACGGTCGTAATACCAATCAAGGTCTTGGCATGACCAGCCGATTGATCATTGAGGACCACAATGACCACCCGTCTTACTAAGATAGAGGCTAAAGTGACGTATTGGGGGAAGGTCACGCGCGATTTCTTGAGAATAAAGCGCAAACAACATAACCGCCCCTCAACCACCAGGATCCTTTCTCCCAGTACTAACGGGACGCAACCCACGGGAGACGGTTTGCTCCTTTTAGTGAACTTTAACCACACGGCTAGGATACAGCGAATAGAACCCTCTGTAATCAACTAAGCAGCAAATTATGTCCTGTTTTAATTGATTTATTAGTTCTATCTCATGTAATTCTAAAGTTGCATGTTTGGCACAATCTTTACAAGTGCTCAACGACTCCTTTGAAATTCCACGTCGCTGTTTAAATATGTAATTTGCTAAGGTATACGACGACAAGGCCGTTTCATTTTCATAAATCAGTATCCTTTAGGTGCCGTCAGATCAGTACAGGTGTGACGTCAGGACGTACAAATCCAAATTTTATATTCTGGAGTAAACATTCAGCGTAAAAACAGATCTCAGGGCCTACTAGGTCCATAAGTGTGGTCATAAGGTGATCTTTAACTTACATTAATCTTTTACAGAATACGTTTTGCTACGGGTTTATTCATTGAGTGTATTGATAGGGGTACATTCATTGAGGGTATTGATAGGGGTACATTCATTGAGGGTATTGATAGTGGTACATTCATTGAGAGTATTGATAGGAGATCATTCATTGAGGGTATTGATAGGGGTACATTCACGGAGGGTATTGATAGGGGATCATTCAAGGAGGGTATTGATAGGGGTTCATTCACGGAGGGTATTGATAGGGGATCATTCATTGAGAGTATTGATAGGGGATCATTCATTGAATGTATTGATAGGGGATCATTCATTGAGGGTATTGATAGGGGATTATTCATTGAGGGTATTGATAGGGGATCATTCGCGGAGGGTATTGATAGGGGTTAATTCATTGAGTGTATCGATAGGGGATCATTCATTGAGAGTATTGATAGGGGTTAATTCATTGAGTGTATCGATAGGTATTCATTCATTTAGAGTATTGATAGAGTGCTCCCGACTAATAGTGAGACCACAGAGGATGGTCCTGGCCTCCAACATCATTTTTATCATTGTTTAGTTAATTTCTTACAGATATCGGTCAATTCGTCATTTAAAATTGCAATAAATTTCATTGCTAAGCAGGAAATGTAAGAGCGATCCTGGTGACTACCATTAAGTTATCAGTATTGGTTGAATACAAGGACACCCTACATATGAAATCTCATCAAAATATAAAAAGAACTTCCGAGCCATAGGGAGCATACACATAAAGTTGAAGAAATATCATTTTAAAAAAAGATAAATGGAAATTGTAGACGACCTCCTATTGACTATGTTGTCTAAATAACCAGTCTCAAAATGGAAGGGCACAGAAACGGCCCAAGAGTAATATATATATTATATGACATTTGACTTGAAATTATTAAAAAATATCGGAGGTATGAAATTCATCAAATAGATTTAGACGTTGATATTTCATTTGATCACAGGATTATCCGCAGTTGAATCATAGACTTCAAAATTTAGTCCACTATCATCAATGACAAGTTCTATAAGGACGAACCAGTTCTATGATACAATCATTGATTCATTCTAATGCACTGTTGGAATAGAATTAAAAGGGAATTTTCATTGTGTCTTTTTACTGTCTGCCGGTGTCGTCTGCCCAAAGCGGTCCATTTTGTAAACATTTCGAGTGGCCGAGACGCTTGAAATGCCATCCAAAAATAGCTCAAAACTGCACTTAAAATTCCTTTGATGTAAGGTGAATAACTTTTATTATTGTCATGTTTTTTCGAAAGACAAAGGAAGCAACTGTATTCAACATCATGACCGTTGAGGCGATTTTGTAAAGTAAAACACAGTTCACCCTACAAAACCCGTGGCGCCATCTAACGGGACAAAATGACCCACTATAGAATTATAGTGGGTCACCATGTGATGTCTCTCCACCAATGATTTTAGGACATTCTAGTCCGAGGTGCGATAAAAGTAATTAGCACCTTATCAGTATAATTTTGGTTAGATGAGATATCAATCTTCAATCCTCCACGTTATAGTATGCGCGACGGCATTATCAAAGCGTTTGTCTGTGACTCCAGCATCATTTGTCTTCATGTGGCCTGGCATTTGAACTTACACGTAAACCGAACATAAAATCTCAAACAGACAATAAATGCCTTTCACGTTACTACTCCATTCTGCACCTTGATATTTTGAGTCTGGAAATAATTTTTAAAAAATCTAAAGTGGTAATTATTCCCAATATAAATATCACAGACTATGTGCTGTAGCCTAGCCGGGACTTGTTGAAGGTTAAAGTGAGCTTTGTGGTATATGCAGTACAATCATTATTTACAAAAATAAATTAGGAGATTTGAGGAGAATACTTTTCATTGACAGACATCTTAGGAATGTTGAGCATCACACAGGAATGCAATTTTTTGGAGACATCCGGCTGTTTTTCATGGACTGGATGGATCCTATTCTATTATCGTTTGATTTATATTTAATTAATTTGTACGAATCTATCACCAAACATGACTTTCTGAGCAGTGTTTTAAGAAGTCAGTAAACGTGATGTTCGGAAACTTTCTTCACATTCTGTATTATAAATAGCGTCTTACCTTCATGTATCTTTTGCGTGACTCTTGGTTCCGTTGTTTTATGCCTTCTTCTAATTTTGGAACGTGCCTTATTGGATTGGCCAAAGAGTGCATGGCGGGTGTCGTCGATGAAGCAGTAGATGCTTACTCTTCCGGAACATCTGGTCTTATTCTCCTTGTACTTTTTCAGGAGTCTCTGTTTATTTTTTTTCTTTTGTTCATATTCTGCCTTAGTTTAATTGCATTTTAATTTCGGATTATGTATATGTTGAATTGTTGGTATTTTCTTATATTGTCAAAGATGTATTTTCCGAAATGTTATATGTAAAATTGTGTGATCAATCTTTTATCAAAGCCTATTGAAATCAGAATTCTTGTTCTGAAATCAACAGGCAACACCTTTAAAGCTGCTGAAAGTGCTGTCTTGTGTGTAGTCTTTAGTTGGATATTTAGCAGCTTTTAGTGCGAGGTAAGTGCAATAAGGCAAAATATATCCTTATTGTAATGTTTCACGTCAGTAAGCATTCAAATCCGCTTCATTTGACCTTGATGGCTTGTGTCTGTGTCGTTCGTCTACAAGGCAAGGATAACTTTATACATGAACATTTCAATTTCACAACACGATGTTTGCGAAATACAGGTTAATGAATACATATGGGGTTAGGTTTCTGTAAAAATCCTCCACCTTTCAGAACTAGTTTTCTCGCATTTAAACTTCAATTAAATTTTTGTTGGATATGACAGTATTTGCTTCTTTTTTTAATTTTTAAAGTTGAACGTTCACCTCTTAACCTCATCGGATTGCCCGATGTATTGTCAAACATCACGATCCATTTTCATTATTTCTATGGCGAATGAGATCATCTAATAAGACTTATTTCGAATTTCTGACTAAAGTGCCGTACATGAGGTATTTCGCCTTACTGGTATGTTGTTCACTCACTAAAGAGAAATAGAAACAGTTTGGATTTTAATAGCACAAGTAACGGTGCACCAGCATACTTAACAGACAAACACAGCTATTAAACCCGACTACCACGCGGTGTAATGATGAATGTCCCATGTTAGAGAGAAATACGTTATATTTTCATAATGGTTGAAATATAGGAATTAAAGAGCCAGACACATTCCTCGACCGATATTATTTAATATCTAAAAAAACATTCGTTATTTTCTATTTTTCGCGGGTAGCAAAAGTTCTGACTAACCCTGTAATACCATAATTATATAGTAATAAATAGTTCGAAACGACTCAGTCAGTGTTAATTCATAAGTATGCGGAAAGTCCTGCCCTCTGACGCAGGCGCAAAGAACTGTAAATAAATCTGCTGTCTTCCAGCATGGCAGAAAGCGGGAAGGAAAACGTGTTTTGACGCACTGAGGCGAAAAGAAAGAAGATGGCTGGTTCATACTCTGTATCGCTCTCTGTTTGGCTCTCTCGGGTAGTATCATTCTAAAATCATATTCATAACTACTCTTATCATCGAATATTCTCTTTAGATAGATCCCTTTCGCGATGCTCTATATGTTCGTTGCCGTATCGTAGCTCCCAGTTGATGGCCTGTTTGCAATTAATCGTAGTTTTTCTCGTAATCTGCGTGGTTTTGTGTCATATCTAAGCATTGATGGATGTGATCAATATATGCTTTCCATACAGGATATATAGAGTATTCATTGCATTTATCGGTGAAATCTCTTTACAAGCATTGTCACATGGACGAACTACTCACCTCTTTCTTCCATTTTTGTTTTGGTTCTGACCGCGTCTGGATGTATCACGTGACTTTTCCTCATCAATATTCATATACTGGTGTTGATTAATGAGACTAATTCCGGCACCAATATCTCCGGTACCCTTTCAATTTCATGCTTGAAACTTGATACAAGTTTTTTTATTAATATATTATATATTAGTATATGATATACAAAAACATTTCCAGTCAATGAAATATGAAAAAATATCTATAACGGAGTGGGTCTGGCTCTTTAAATAGTATGAAAATGCCGCTGAGAAAGCTCATTGTCTTTTCAATAAAGTTTACCTCCAAATGGTAGTGAAATGGTTTGAAAGTAAAAGCAACGGATTTACAGAAAGGATTTAAGAGCTGAAAACCCCAAGAGGAAAATAACTCTTCCAAACGGTCTTGAATCATAATGTTGTTAGGAAAAAAACAATTGTGTGCCAAGGTTTTATGTCTATGTTTCAATGACATTTGTTGTTATCTGGAGAGAATCAATATGTCTGTGCTACATTAAATAATGACCTCACAAGCTCACAACACATGTTAAGCAGGCTCCCTCCCTCTATCGCGGACGGATTATACGAATATTCACAAAGTTAATACACAACATTGACCAAGCTAAAAAAGTGCTTGCCTAGTTGTGTTAGTTAGGGTTGTACAAACATCACGTTACGGAGCATTGCAGTACACAGGGAGACGTACTATCAGTATAGGAAAACGGTACCACGGCATGTGGTATCACAGTAACAAACGACGTACTGTGTTACGTGAAAAGTACCAAGATGAGGGTTTGCCATGGTTTAAATGTGTTTTGGTAAACGGGTGACTCGGTCAAATTACAGTAGATTTTATTCAGTCTATCACAGTATTGGGTTTATATAGATTAGTTGTTTGAAATATTGACACTTGTAAATTAAATAAGCATTATTTGAGTCGGGAAGACTAGTCCCTGTTATGTATATTTTCTCAGCAACGATCATTTTGTTACAACAGTTATGTATACATGTATACGTTATAGAATATTGCATTTCAAATCCCATGGTACAAATAAATATGTATAAGAAAATTAAATTTGGCGTCAAAAATATTTTATTTCAACAAATATTAATAATACTGTTGGATTGTCATGCATAATAACTTGCTGTCAGTAAGTGTGAGGATAATTTCCGTCAGTATTTTGACAGCATCTCCTTCATCTAAAACATGAGTGTGTACTCAAAGAACTACAAAAGTCATGGAGGGATATTTGCATCAGATTGGTTTTGAATCATTTCTAAGTACAAAATCATTTAGTAATTCAGGACAAATGGCGATTTAAAGTATGTTCCCCAACTTCCTCTATTGGGCCTCCCCTCTCCAGCATTGAATCCATTACCTGTCGTTCAAAGCAACAATCGAGAAGTGGGGTTTCAAAATGACCTAAGAAGTAAATACAACAGCTTGTATGAGCTATAGGCAGCCTCTGTAGTCGAACATTTACAAATAGGCGTTCAAGTCCATGCATGTACACACGCAAGAATATAGCCAAAAATGAAAACGAATGCATGGTTTTGGGGAAAATGCTACAATATCATTTCTTTGTGTTTTTTTATCATACTGATAATAACATGTTTGTTATCATGCAATTAAGGCAGTTTTGAATACAGGATATAAAGATGTGATTGATTTTGAGAAAGACCATGCTCTTTTCACAATAGGCAAACTATTGTGAAGGTAAAAAATACAACTTCCTATTGGAGTTCATTCGTAGTTATGTGCTAACAACATCTGTAACCATTTATTAAACAAATTTTAAAAGCTCATTGGCAGGAGAATTGGAATACCTATACCAACAACAAATTGCACTCCGTTAACCTGTTATCGGTGTATGGTCTCCGGGCTATAGAGACAGCCAACGAGACGAAGTTGTCTTTGCCCGTCTTCGGATGAGTCATAAATATCTTACACATTCATATATGTTGAAAGGCGAAGACAACCCTTGGTGCATAGGATGTGATGAGCCATTCACCGTTAAGCATTTTTGATTGGACTGCAGTGACCTTCTGTCTACTCGAGAATGTTTTTATCGTAACATTACGTCTAAAATCCCCTTTTGAAACTGTCGAGATTTGTAAAATTCTACATCACCTGAAAGATGTTGGTCTATATAATAGACTATGACATACCATTTTAATCTTATGTATTAACATACCCATTTAAGAGTTTTAACATTTTTCTTTTACCTTTTGGTTTATTTAATGTTATTTCCTTTTAGAATGCTGTGTGTTTTACCGTTTGATGACCCTAACGACCTTTTAAGTGTTGACGGGCCGTTAAGAATAATAATAATAATAATTTAAGTTGAACGTTCACCTCTTTACCGTATCAGATTGTCCTTTGTATTGTCAAACATCACGATACATTAGTTAACACTTTGGTAAATTTTAATTATTTCTGTGGTGAATGAGATCATCTAATAAGACTTATTTCGAATTTCTGGCTAAAGTGCCGTACATGAGGTATTTCGCCTTACTGGTATGTTGTTCACTCACCAAAGAGAAATAGAAACAGTTTGGATTTTAATAGCACAAGTAACGGTGCACCAGCATACTTAACAGACATACACAGCTATTAAACCCGACTACCACGCGGTGTAATGATGAATGTCCCATGTTAGAGAGAAATACGTTATATTTTCATAATGGTTGAAATATAGGAATTAAAGAGCCAGACACATTCCTCGACCGATATTATTTAATATCTAAAAAACATTCGTTATTTTCTATTTTTCGCGGGTAGCAAAAGTTCTGACTAACCCTGTAATACCATAATTATATAGTAATAAATAGTTCGAAACGACTCAGTCAGTGTTAATTCATAAGTATGCGGAAAGTCCTGCCCTCTGACGCAGGCGCAAAGAACTGTAAATAAATCTGCTGTCTTCCAGCATGGCAGAAAGCGGGAAGGAAAACGTGTTTTGACGCACTGAGGCGAAAAGAAAGAAGATGGCTGGTTCATACTCTGTATCGCTCTCTGTTTGGCTCTCTCGGGTAGTATCATTCTAAAATCATATTCATAACTACTCTTATCATCGAATATTCTCTTTAGATAGATCCCTTTCGCGATGCTCTATATGTTCGTTGCCGTATCGTAGCTCCCAGTTGATGGCCTGTTTGCAATTAATCGTAGTTTTTCTCGTAATCTGCGTGGTTTTGTGTCATATCTAAGCATTGATGGATGTGATCAATATATGCTTTCCATACAGGATATATAGAGTATTCATTGCATTTATCGGTGAAATCTCTTTACAAGCATTGTCACATGGACGAACTACTCACCTCTTTCTTCCATTTTTGTTTTGGTTCTGACCGCGTCTGGATGTATCACGTGACTTTTCCTCATCAATATTCATATACTGGTGTTGATTAATGAGACTCCGGCACCAATATCTCCGGTACCCTTTCAATTTCATGCTTGAAACTTGATACAAGTTTTTTTATTAATATGTTATATATTAGTATATGATATACAAAAACATTTCCAGTCAATGAAATATGAAAAAATATCTATAACGGAGTGGGTCTGGCTCTTTAAATAGTATGAAAATGCCGCTGAGAAAGCTCATTGTCTTTTCAATAAAGTTTACCTCCAAATGGTAGTGAAATGGTTTGAAAGTAAAAGCAACGGATTTACAGAAAGGATTTAAGAGCTGAAAACCCCAAGAGGAAAATAACTCTTCCAAACGGTCTTGAATCATAATGTTGTTAGGAAAAAAACAATTGTGTGCCAAGGTTTTATGTCTATGTTTCAATGACATTTGTTGTTATCTGGAGAGAATCAATATGTCTGTGCTACATTAAATAATGACCTCACAAGCTCACAACACATGTTAAGCAGGCTCCCTCCCTCTATCGCGGACGGATTATACGAATATTCACAAAGTTAATACACAACATTGACCAAGCTAAAAAAGTGCTTGCCTAGTTGTGTTAGTTAGGGTTGTACAAACATCACGTTACGGAGCATTGCAGTACACAGGGAGACGTACTATCAGTATAGGAAAACGGTACCACGGCATGTGGTATCACAGTAACAAACGACGTACTGTGTTACGTGAAAAGTACCAAGATGAGGGTTTGCCATGGTTTAAATGTGTTTTGGTAAACGGGTGACTCGGTCAAATTACAGTAGATTTTATTCAGTCTATCACAGTATTGGGTTTATATAGATTAGTTGTTTGAAATATTGACACTTGTAAATTAAATAAGCATTATTTGAGTCGGGAAGACTAGTCCCTGTTATGTATATTTTCTCAGCAACGATCATTTTGTTACAACAGTTATGTATACATGTATACGTTATAGAATATTGCATTTCAAATCCCATGGTACAAATAAATATGTATAAGAAAATTAAATTTGGCGTCAAAAATATTTTATTTCAACAAATATTAATAATACTGTTGGATTGTCATGCATAATAACTTGCTGTCAGTAAGTGTGAGGATAATTTCCGTCAGTATTTTGACAGCATCTCCTTCATCTAAAACATGAGTGTGTACTCAAAGAACTACAAAAGTCATGGAGGGATATTTGCATCAGATTGGTTTTGAATCATTTCTAAGTACAAAATCATTTAGTAATTCAGGACAAATGGCGATTTAAAGTATGTTCCCCAACTTCCTCTATTGGGCCTCCCCTCTCCAGCATTGAATCCATTACCTGTCGTTCAAAGCAACAATCGAGAAGTGGGGTTTCAAAATGACCTAAGAAGTAAATACAACAGCTTGTATGAGCTATAGGCAGCCTCTGTAGTCGAACATTTACAAATAGGCGTTCAAGTCCATGCATGTACACACGCAAGAATATAGCCAAAAATGAAAACGAATGCATGGTTTTGGGGAAAATGCTACAATATCATTTCTTTGTGTTTTTTTATCATACTGATAATAACATGTTTGTTATCATGCAATTAAGGCAGTTTTGAATACAGGATATAAAGATGTGATTGATTTTGAGAAAGACCATGCTCTTTTCACAATAGGCAAACTATTGTGAAGGTAAAAAATACAACTTCCTATTGGAGTTCATTCGTAGTTATGTGCTAACAACATCTGTAACCATTTATTAAACAAATTTTAAAAGCTCATTGGCAGGAGAATTGGAATACCTATACCAACAACAAATTGCACTCCGTTAACCTGTTATCGGTGTATGGTCTCCGGGCTATAGAGACAGCCAACGAGACGAAGTTGTCTTTGCCCGTCTTCGGATGAGTCATAAATATCTTACACATTCATATATGTTGAAAGGCGAAGACAACCCTTGGTGCATAGGATGTGATGAGCCATTCACCGTTAAGCATTTTTGATTGGACTGCAGTGACCTTCTGTCTACTCGAGAATGTTTTTATCGTAACATTACGTCTAAAATCCCCTTTTGAAACTGTCGAGATTTGTAAAATTCTACATCACCTGAAAGATGTTGGTCTATATAATAGACTATGACATACCATTTTAATCTTATGTATTAACATACCCATTTAAGAGTTTTAACATTTTTCTTTTACCTTTTGGTTTATTTAATGTTATTTCCTTTTAGAATGCTGTGTGTTTTACCGTTTGATGACCCTAACGACCTTTTAAGTGTTGACGGGCCGTTAAGAATAATAATAATAATAATTTAAGTTGAACGTTCACCTCTTTACCGTATCAGATTGTCCTTTGTATTGTCAAACATCACGATACATTAGTTAACACTTTGGTAAATTTTAATTATTTCTGTGGTGAATGAGATCATCTAATAAGACTTATTTCGAATTTCTGGCTAAAGTGCCGTACATGAGGTATTTCGCCTTACTGGTATGTTGTTCACTCACTAAAGAGAAATAGAAACAGTTTGGATTTTAATAGCACAAGTAACGGTGCACCAGCATACTTAACAGACATACACAGCTATTAAACCCGACTACCACGCGGTGTAATGATGAATGTCCCATGTTAGAGAGAAATACGTTATATTTTCATAATGGTTGAAATATAGGAATTAAAGAGCCAGACACATTCCTCGACCGATATTATTTAATATCTAAAAAACATTCGTTATTTTCTATTTTTCGCGGGTAGCAAAAGTTCTGACTAACCCTGTAATACCATAATTATATAGTAATAAATAGTTCGAAACGACTCAGTCAGTGTTAATTCATAAGTATGCGGAAAGTCCTGCCCTCTGACGCAGGCGCAAAGAACTGTAAATAAATCTGCTGTCTTCCAGCATGGCAGAAAGCGGGAAGGAAAACGTGTTTTGACGCACTGAGGCGAAAAGAAAGAAGATGGCTGGTTCATACTCTGTATCGCTCTCTGTTTGGCTCTCTCGGGTAGTATCATTCTAAAATCATATTCATAACTACTCTTATCATCGAATATTCTCTTTAGATAGATCCCTTTCGCGATGCTCTATATGTTCGTTGCCGTATCGTAGCTCCCAGTTGATGGCCTGTTTGCAATTAATCGTAGTTTTTCTCGTAATCTGCGTGGTTTTGTGTCATATCTAAGCATTGATGGATGTGATCAATATATGCTTTCCATACAGGATATATAGAGTATTCATTGCATTTATCGGTGAAATCTCTTTACAAGCATTGTCACATGGACGAACTACTCACCTCTTTCTTCCATTTTTGTTTTGGTTCTGACCGCGTCTGGATGTATCACGTGACTTTTCCTCATCAATATTCATATACTGGTGTTGATTAATGAGACTAATTCCGGCACCAATATCTCCGGTACCCTTTCAATTTCATGCTTGAAACTTGATACAAGTTTTTTTATTGATATATTATATATTAGTATATGATATACAAAAACATTTCCAGTCAATGAAATATGAAAAAATATCTATAACGGAGTGGGTCTGGCTCTTTAAATAGTATGAAAATGCCGCTGAGAAAGCTCATTGTCTTTTCAATAAAGTTTACCTCCAAATGGTAGTGAAATGGTTTGAAAGTAAAAGCAACGGATTTACAGACAGGATTTAAGAGCTGAAAACCCCAAGAGGAAAATAACTCTTCCAAACGGTCTTGAATCATAATGTTGTTAGGAAAAAAACAATTGTGTGCCAAGGTTTTATGTCTATGTTTCAATGACATTTGTTGTTATCTGGAGAGAATCAATATGTCTGTGCTACATTAAATAATGACCTCACAAGCTCACAACACATGTTAAGCAGGCTCCCTCCCTCTATCGCGGACGGATTATACGAATATTCACAAAGTTAATACACAACATTGACCAAGCTAAAAAAGTGCTTGCCTAGTTGTGTTAGTTAGGGTTGTACAAACATCACGTTACGGAGCATTGCAGTACACAGGGAGACGTACTATCAGTATAGGAAAACGGTACCACGGCATGTGGTATCACAGTAACAAACGACGTACTGTGTTACGTGAAAAGTACCAAGATGAGGGTTTGCCATGGTTTAAATGTGTTTTGGTAAACGGGTGACTCGGTCAAATTACAGTAGATTTTATTCAGTCTATCACAGTATTGGGTTTATATAGATTAGTTGTTTGAAATATTGACACTTGTAAATTAAATAAGCATTATTTGAGTCGGGAAGACTAGTCCCTGTTATGTATATTTTCTCAGCAACGATCATTTTGTTACAACAGTTATGTATACATGTATACGTTATAGAATATTGCATTTCAAATCCCATGGTACAAATAAATATGTATAAGAAAATTAAATTTGGCGTCAAAAATATTTTATTTCAACAAATATTAATAATACTGTTGGATTGTCATGCATAATAACTTGCTGTCAGTAAGTGTGAGGATAATTTCCGTCAGTATTTTGACAGCATCTCCTTCATCTAAAACATGAGTGTGTACTCAAAGAACTACAAAAGTCATGGAGGGATATTTGCATCAGATTGGTTTTGAATCATTTCTAAGTACAAAATCATTTAGTAATTCAGGACAAATGGCGATTTAAAGTATGTTCCCCAACTTCCTCTATTGGGCCTCCCCTCTCCAGCATTGAATCCATTACCTGTCGTTCAAAGCAACAATCGAGAAGTGGGGTTTCAAAATGACCTAAGAAGTAAATACAACAGCTTGTATGAGCTATAGGCAGCCTCTGTAGTCGAACATTTACAAATAGGCGTTCAAGTCCATGCATGTACACACGCAAGAATATAGCCAAAAATGAAAACGAATGCATGGTTTTGGGGAAAATGCTACAATATCATTTCTTTGTGTTTTTTTATCATACTGATAATAACATGTTTGTTATCATGCAATTAAGGCAGTTTTGAATACAGGATATAAAGATGTGATTGATTTTGAGAAAGACCATGCTCTTTTCACAATAGGCAAACTATTGTGAAGGTAAAAAATACAACTTCCTATTGGAGTTCATTCGTAGTTATGTGCTAACAACATCTGTAACCATTTATTAAACAAATTTTAAAAGCTCATTGGCAGGAGAATTGGAATACCTATACCAACAACAAATTGCACTCCGTTAACCTGTTATCGGTGTATGGTCTCCGGGCTATAGAGACAGCCAACGAGACGAAGTTGTCTTTGCCCGTCTTCGGATGAGTCATAAATATCTTACACATTCATATATGTTGAAAGGCGAAGACAACCCTTGGTGCATAGGATGTGATGAGCCATTCACCGTTAAGCATTTTTGATTGGACTGCAGTGACCTTCTGTCTACTCGAGAATGTTTTTATCGTAACATTACGTCTAAAATCCCCTTTTGAAACTGTCGAGATTTGTAAAATTCTACATCACCTGAAAGATGTTGGTCTATATAATAGACTATGACATACCATTTTAATCTTATGTATTAACATACCCATTTAAGAGTTTTAACATTTTTCTTTTACCTTTTGGTTTATTTAATGTTATTTCCTTTTAGAATGCTGTGTGTTTTACCGTTTGATGACCCTAACGACCTTTTAAGTGTTGACGGGCCGTTAAGAATAATAATAATAATAATTTAAGTTGAACGTTCACCTCTTTACCGTATCAGATTGTCCTTTGTATTGTCAAACATCACGATACATTAGTTAACACTTTGGTAAATTTTAATTATTTCTGTGGTGAATGAGATCATCTAATAAGACTTATTTCGAATTTCTGGCTAAAGTGCCGTACATGAGGTATTTCGCCTTACTGGTATGTTGTTCACTCACTAAAGAGAAATAGAAACAGTTTGGATTTTAATAGCACAAGTAACGGTGCACCAGCATACTTAACAGACATACACAGCTATTAAACCCGACTACCACGCGGTGTAATGATGAATGTCCCATGTTAGAGAGAAATACGTTATATTTTCATAATGGTTGAAATATAGGAATTAAAGAGCCAGACACATTCCTCGACCGATATTATTTAATATCTAAAAAACATTCGTTATTTTCTATTTTTCGCGGGTAGCAAAAGTTCTGACTAACCCTGTAATACCATAATTATATAGTAATAAATAGTTCGAAACGACTCAGTCAGTGTTAATTCATAAGTATGCGGAAAGTCCTGCCCTCTGACGCAGGCGCAAAGAACTGTAAATAAATCTGCTGTCTTCCAGCATGGCAGAAAGCGGGAAGGAAAACGTGTTTTGACGCACTGAGGCGAAAAGAAAGAAGATGGCTGGTTCATACTCTGTATCGCTCTCTGTTTGGCTCTCTCGGGTAGTATCATTCTAAAATCATATTCATAACTACTCTTATCATCGAATATTCTCTTTAGATAGATCCCTTTCGCGATGCTCTATATGTTCGTTGCCGTATCGTAGCTCCCAGTTGATGGCCTGTTTGCAATTAATCGTAGTTTTTCTCGTAATCTGCGTGGTTTTGTGTCATATCTAAGCATTGATGGATGTGATCAATATATGCTTTCCATACAGGATATATAGAGTATTCATTGCATTTATCGGTGAAATCTCTTTACAAGCATTGTCACATGGACGAACTACTCACCTCTTTCTTCCATTTTTGTTTTGGTTCTGACCGCGTCTGGATGTATCACGTGACTTTTCCTCATCAATATTCATATACTGGTGTTGATTAATGAGACTAATTCCGGCACCAATATCTCCGGTACCCTTTCAATTTCATGCTTGAAACTTGATACAAGTTTTTTTATTAATATGTTATATATTAGTATATGATATACAAAAACATTTCCAGTCAATGAAATATGAAAAAATATCTATAACGGAGTGGGTCTGGCTCTTTAAATAGTATCAAAATGCCGCTGAGAAAGCACATTGTCTTTTCAATAAAGTTTACCTCCAAATGGTAGTGAAATAGTTTGAAAGTAAAAGCAACGGATTTACAGACAGGATTTAAGAGCTGAAAACCCCAAGAGGAAAATAACTCTTCCAAACGGTCTTGAATCATAATGTTGTTAGGAAAAAAACAATTGTGTGCCAAGGTTTTATGTCTATGTTTCAATGACATTTGTTGTTATCTGGAGAGAATCAATATGTCTGTGCTACATTAAATAATGACCTCACAAGCTCACAACACATGTTAAGCAGGCTCCCTCCCTCTATCGCGGACGGATTATACGAATATTCACAAAGTTAATACACAACATTGACCAAGCTAAAAAAGTGCTTGCCTAGTTGTGTTAGTTAGGGTTGTACAAACATCACGTTACGGAGCATTGCAGTACACAGGGAGACGTACTATCAGTATAAAACGGTACCACGGCATGTGGTATCACAGTAACAAACGACGTACTGTGTTACGTGAAAAGTACCAAGATGAGGGTTTGCCATGGTTTAAATGTGTTTTGGTAAACGGGTGACTATCAAATTACAGTAGATTTTATTCAGTCTATCACAGTATTGGGTTTATATAGATTAGTTGTTTGAAATATTGACACTTGTAAATTAAATAAGCATTATTTGAGTCGGGAAGACTAGTCCCTGTTATGTATATTTTCTCAGCAACGATCATTTTGTTACAACAGTTATGTATACATGTATACGTTATAGAATATTGCATTTCAAATCCCATGGTACAAATAAATATGTATAAGAAAATTAAATTTGGCGTCAAAAATATTTTATTTCAACAAATATTAATAATACTGTTGGATTGTCATGCATAATAACTTGCTGTCAGTAAGTGTGAGGATAATTTCCGTCAGTATTTTGACAGCATCTCCTTCATCTAAAACATGAGTGTGTACT
>NW_026782945.1:0-56768 GCF_031769215.1 Ylistrum balloti | reverse complement strand
GCCTCAGATCTATTGTAGAAAGAAAAATCGACACTTATATTTTTATCTATATCATTACCTATTTCTTTATAGAAGACCTTAATATCACCAACTTCAGAAACTTGATGAGAAGGTAAACGTGCAGATGCTGAATTAGCAATTTCTTGTTTAACATTTGTTAAGCGTTGTTCTACAAAATCATAAATAGTTGTTTTGTCTGACGATAATCCTAAATCGTGAGCTTTACGAATCGCTTGCCAATATTTTTTTTGCTCAAATAAGCTACGTACTTCGCCATTTCCGATACTTGAAGCAACTTCCTGTATAGTTGGAGGAGCTGCAAAAATAGTTGTTGAGGGGAGAAAAAAATGTAGTATTAGTGCGAGAGTAAAAAAAATATATTGATGATGTCGAATACGGTTAAACATGTTGATCTAGTCCTTCTCTTAGTTCAATTTAGAATAGATTATTCTAATATAATTACAGCATTAGGTAACAGTGTTCAATAAAAGAAGGTTAAGACCAATCCAAAAACCAATAATCCTCATGGAAAATAGGTCTGCCGATGGGTGCCGGTAAGGCATATTGAAAGCCCGGACCATCGGTCACCATGGTATGAAACTCACCTTCCTCTCCACATGGGTCTACCCCTAAAACAATCAAATCGTCAACAAGCGCTTTGCTTAAGGCCTTGCCAATATAATCAGCGCCCATCGTTAGGTTACAACTAACAATATAAGCTGTAATACCAATATCTAACATGGCATAGACAAGTTCACGACGATCGTCACCCCATAAGGGTAAAATCGGTTTTAGGTCAGCTTGGGCACAAACCTTTTCTTCCCAATCGCGATGGGGCTGCAGATCAATATCACCAAAAACAGCAGCTTCTACGCCGTAATCTTGTTGGGCAATATTTAGACCTTTAATGAATTCTGTTTCATAGCTTTGCCAACTAGCTTGGATGCAAAAAAGAGGTAAACCTATAGCATCGGCTTGTTGCTGTAACATACGTGGGGGTAAACCATGAGAGCGAGAGCGTGTTCCAGTTTCGTTGGTAACATTAAGCAGAACAGTAGGAATAAGATTTTGTCTGCAGGCTAAGTGAAAAGCGTAAAAACTATCTTTACCGCCGCTCCAGCTGGTGACAAATTTCATGACAATGTTCTACCGCGAATATCTGTATGTAAGCTTTCATAAGGACAGTTCTGGCAACCATTACCACAGCAGTGTCCCCGTCGATATAAATACCAAGCACTCATAACTTTATAGCCAGTGATTGGATCAACTGTATAATCGTAACCTTCATATAAACGTTGTTCTTGCTTGGTCGTTGCCCACCAAGCTTCATGGGCAGGGCTACCAGCAGGTGCTGATTGCATATGTTGTTGAATTAAACGATGTGCTGACTCTTGAAGACAGACGGGGCAAAGACAGCCTGTTGTTGTGAGGGCAAAGATAGGTGGTACTGTCTCACACCAACAACCCTGAGCTTGTTTGCAGGTAAAAGATTGTTGACAGTGATGGCAGTATTTAGTTGTCAATGAGGGATCGGTCATAGCTAGTGATGCTTAAGACGTATCCAAGTATCTCCTTCAGGAACAGGTTCAGGAAATAGCTCTGGGTGAAATAAATGGGCAAGAAGTTCAATACCTTCTACATTGGTACGAATTGAAGGCTGTGTGAAATAGGTATAGTCAAGTACAAAAATAGTATCTTGTTGCCAAGCTTGTAGATCTTGTAAACCAGGTAACTGCATAAAGGGTTCTAATTCTTGCAATGAACGTGTAACATCAAAACCACAAGGGGCAAGACAAATGATCTCTGGATCATAGCGGCGTATGGTTTCCCAATCAATACGGATACTGTCACCGCGTGGATGTGACAGCATGTCGATACCACCTGCATAAGCAAGTTGCTCAGGAATCCAATGGCCACAATTATAGATAGGGTCTAACCATTCAAGTAAAGAAACACGACGCAAAGGCGCTTGGTGTTTGCGCAGCGTTTCTACAATGATTTGTAAACGCGTGCGTAGGTTTGTAATAAATTGTTGACCCCTTTCATGTTGACCAATCGCAGAGGCAATCCGTGACGCATCCATAAAAACATCATCTAAACTTTGTGGGGTTAAACGTATGATTTCAGGCATAATAGACAATTTGTCTAAAGATGCTTGTGTACATTTGGTATCAATTTGACAGATATCACAAACATCTTGTGTAAAAACAACTTCAGGAGCAGCAAGTTGGAGCTTCTGATCATCAACCCAATATAAAGGTTTACCTGTTTGAGCATAACTACTAAACAAACGATCAATATCTTGGCTTGTCGTATGTTCGACATCAAGGTGGCAGTGGACAATAATCGGTAAATCGCGGCGGGCTGACTCTGGGCATTCAAATGTAACGCCGCGTAAACAATGTTTAGCATTAAGGTCAAGTATTGTTTGTGTTGCAGCGGGTAAAAAAGAGACAGCTGTTTTCATAGTGCACCTTTAAATATCTAAATCTCTAGACTTAAAATGAGACGTTGTCAGGTAACGAAGAGTTCGTACTAATTCTTGTATCGTGTCAAATGTAAATTGCTGATTTTCTAAAGCTAATTGACCACTCGTAGGTGTTGTAAACACGCAGGTTAATTGTGTCAATGATTCCTTTTCCTGTTTAGGGTGTGTAACGGGACATAATGCTGCCCGACGTATGGCATGTAAACTCCATTGGTCATAAGTACCTTTGACGATAATCTTTTGCCAAGTTTCATGCTCTATTAGAAAAGGAATAACATGTTGTAATGGGTCATAGCTATATTTAGCGTCTTGGCTCCAGGGTGTTTGTTGGGCAATGGCTTCGGGACTCCAAAAGTAATTTTGAGTATCTTGATCATCAAACAGTAGAATTTGGTCTGCAATGGTTAAAATAGATGACCAGTCGTGAGATGTTAAGACAATTGTACGGCCATAATCATCTGCTTGTTGACGCAACCAGTGGTAAAGTTGTAGCGAACTATGCCAGTCTAGATGTGCCGTTGGTTCATCTAGAAACCATAAGGGAACCTGCTGTAGCCAGAGTCTAGCTAATTGTACACGTTGCCACTGGCCGCTAGATAATTCGTTGACACGTTTGCCTGACAACTGCTCAATATTGAGTTCAGACATAGCTGCCCAAAGGTCTGCTTGCTGATCTTTAGAAAAGAGCAGGTTTTGTTCTCGTAATGTTGCAGCAGCAATATAGTCAGAAACCTGTAAATAAAAAGGTGCCTGGCTCGGAAATATAGCACCTAAGAGTTGACTTCGCATATAAGGTGACGTTTTTGAAATGTTAAGTTCGCGATTGTCATCTAGCCAGGTAATAGTTCCACTGCGTGGCGGAAGTAGCCCAGATGCGGTCCGTAAAAAAGTCGATTTTCCCATGCCATTGTTACCCATAACGGCTAAAATCTCACCGCGTCGAAGTTGACCAGAGATATCCGATTGAATCGTCTTCGTATAACCAATGGCAACATTACAGCTGAGCACGTTGACCTCTTAGAATAATCAAAATTAAAATCGGAGCCCCAAAAAGAGCAGTCACTGCAGAAAGTGGCAAAATACGACCAGCAACAAGATAACAAGCTAAATCTGCAAGCATACCAACTAAAGCGCCCGTTATAATCGTTGCTGGTACCAAAAATTTATGACTAGAGATTCGAAATAAGGTGCGTGACAAATGCGGAGTTGCAACACCAATAAAAGCAATCGGTCCACAAAAAGCAGTTGTGACACCAGTTAAAATAGACGTGATAACCAAAAGTAACCACTGTAAACGCTGTGTTGAAAATCCTAATGTTGTCGCAGTCTCTTCTCCAAGTAATAAGGCATCCCAATGCCGCCATCCGAACCAAGCAATCGCCAATGCTGGCAATATCATACAAACCATAAGTTTAGCTTGTTGTAAGTTCAAAGAACCAAAGCTGCCATACGTCCAGATTAAAAAACTTTGAATTTGTTCTGGCGTACTAAACTGAACCATGATGGCAACAATACCCCCGAGTGTAAACCCTAAAAGTAGCCCAACCAACAAGAGTGTTGTTGGTCGTAGTTTTGTCCCAATGACTGTAATCAATATACTGACACTGGCAACACCAAGACCACCAACAAAAGCACGACTAAAACTACCACCAGCAAATGAGCTTGATGTATCAAATAAGACCATTGTCGCAACAGCTAAAGAAGCTCCAGAGCTATGTCCAAGCACAGATGGACCCGCTAAAGGGTTACGAAAATAAGTCTGTAATAAAAGCCCTGATAGTGCTAATGCCGCGCCACCAAAACTTGATGCTAGTAAACGGGGTAAGCGAATTTGTAACAGGATAAGAGCATCTGTATTAGTTGCATGTGCAACCTGCCAAAGATCAAAAACACCATATTGTTGGTCCGTAAGTAAGATAGAAAAGGTAGTGACAATCAAAAGTAAAATAACCGTTATTGGTATGGCTTTGAAAGTGAACATGTTTTGTTACAGACCTGGAACCTGACGATAAAAATAGAGGTGGTTTGGGCGATGTTGACGTGTGATAGCATTAAAAATAGTTGCTAAATCTTGTAAGAGAATATGAGGGTTAACAACCCCTCGTTCCCAGTAATCATTACGCAAATCGTGGGCATAAATTTGTTTGTTTTTCCACACAGGAAGTGTTTCTACGTGTGGTTCTGCTGCCAAAAGTTCTTGTTTATGTTTAACCTGATTGACTAACCATATTTGGGTAGTATGTGCTTCTCGTAAGATTGTTTCAAAATCGACACTAATACTCATAGGACCATCCCGTTGCGGCAATGTATAGCCACCTGCATCACGTATTAGTTGTGCTTTATAGCTGTCTTTGCCTGCTATATACCAAACGCCACCATAAGCCTCGCCTGCAAGTACAGGAATAGGTTGTTGTTGAATATCGTTTTTAATCCGTTGATATTGTTGTTCCACATCGTTTAACATCGCAAGTGCAATCTCTTCTTGATCTACAAGTGCTGCTGTAAATAGTAACCATTCGGCTCTACCTAGAGGATGGTTTTCTAGGTAGTCTGCAAAAATGGCAAACGGAATTTGTGATTTCAAAACAGGATGAATTGTGTCTTCTGGATTGCCAAAAATAAAGCTATAAAACAAGTCTAGATTAGCTCTTAAAACCGGCTCAGGAGCAATTTTGGGGCCAGAACCTAAAGAAATGATTTTCTTATTAATAAGGAGATGCTTTATATTAAGATCGACAATAAGGTCTGCATTATGAATGGCAGCAATTTTATCTACAGCATTAAGGAGGACAAAATGGTGAACAACAGGACTACCATTTATCGCAATACGCTGTAAAGGTAAATCTACAATATAATCGTAATCAATATTATGAGCCTGAGTATTTTGACACTTTAAAAGTAGTATCCTTGGTGGTGCATTTTTCCAGGGTTGCTTAACAATAAGCTTCTTATAACCAGGGCCATATTCAATCTGAAAATTAGCACGACGAATGTGAACTTTTTTAGCTAACCTTTTCCAAGAGGTATCTGAATGACAAAAATCTATAGGTAATTGTGTTGTTGGTTTTAGAGGAGTTGCTACTATAGATACAGAAGTTGACAATTGTTGGTTAGAAGCAGCCCATACCGTAGATAGTAATAAGAACGCTAACCAGATAGCTGTAAAAAAGCAGACTACTATGTATAAAGAGCACATTTTGTATTGTTGTTTGATAGCCATCATACTTAAAGCTTTTATTCTGTAAGTTCCAGAAGAGTTTAATTTTTCACTTAGAATGACAGAAGAAAACACGTGGCTGTTTGCAGATGGCAGCTAGAAGAAATACTTAAGATATCCAGCAATACCTCGCAAGACATAAGCCCTTTTTCGCGAAGAGCAACTGTCGATTAATACACAGGCCGGTCTCCTGACTTACGTATCATTATTTGATCTTACCTTCCCATTCTAAAAGTCGAACAGTGGTATCTATATGAGACCAAATTCTACGTTCACAGTGGCGCGACCGTGCCGGAATTACACCGGCTTCCCGATTATGGCAAGAACTTAAGATAAAGCCTTATACCACCTGTGTATGCTTATGGTAACAGATCAAAGGTAATTCAGGTCAATATAAATTCTGAAAGTAGCCTATAGATATACAATATTTGTTGTAAAAGCTAATATGATTGATGTTGCTGAGTCGAATATAAATGCGTGTCATTTGCTGAGCAAGCCTAAAAGGAGAATTACAGTTTGATACATAAAAATATACTGCAAAAAGTTGTTAATGATACAGATCATCTAGCAGGGAAGATTTTTACTTTTTCTATAGAAATACTAATCATTCTTTCGCTTATATCTTTTTCTGTTGAGACGTTACCAAATTTATCCGATAGCACAAAAAAAATATTACATATGATCGAAGCTATTACAGTAGGTATTTTTACATTAGAATATCTGCTGCGATTTTTGGCAAAAGAAAAGAAATGTAATTTTGTATTTAGTTTTTATGGCGTCTTAGATTTGATAGCAATAGTCCCATTTTACTGTTTTCCTGGCCTTGATCTCCGTATGGTACGTATCTTTAGACTTTTTAGATTAGTACATATTTTGAAACTATTTCGCTATAATTTGGCCATCAAACGTTTTCAACGTGCGCTAATAATCGCTAAAGAAGAATTAGTACTCTTTAGTTGTTTTGCTGCTGTCAGGAGTCACAACGTTTGAAAAAAGCTGGATGGGATCGGATAAAGCTGGATGAGGCTGGATGGAATTAATGTTTATGCGGCCTCAAGCAACATCAAACAATTAAAAATCACGAAAAAGATTTGCAAACCTCTGTCCCTGTTTTTAGCCATTTCCACCAAAAAGGACAATTTGCTTGCAATATTTATAATTCGCTGCAAAGAAATTGTAAGATTATTGCAACGGTGGTCGATCAAGCCTGCGGTAGTAGTCCGCGCCGCCATTGTCGTACTTTCTGGCTAGGCAAACCGATGTACATATAGATTTCTGTATTCTTATCATATTGCCGTTAGGTGATATACCGTAACGACAGGTATGGCCATTTGCTGAAAATATTTCATAAGGAAGCTTTTTATAATCATCTGTAACTTTGTATACGACTTCGATACGTGATAGTGGGTCATTTGGGTCTTGTGTTAGGAAGAAGGGGGTAATTCCCTGAAATTCTAAAAGGTGTTGATATTTAGACAGCCCTGGACAATGCTGATGTAGGATACGCCATTTACTGTAAATGAGATCTACGTGTTCTTTTTTACCCTTTAGTGCTGGGATGGCGGTGGCTACCTCCGCGTTGCTTGTATGGGCTTGCAATAAAATGGTTAATATAACCATATATTTAACTGTTTTCATGGCTCCCCCCTTAAAAACTCATTACAAGCTGTAGGTTTTGGTTATTGATTAAATGTAATTTTTGTCTTCTTTTAGTGTAAATAATATTTCTATTTAGCTTCTTTTTAGTTGATAATGATATTATATTACTTCTGTTTCCCGCCCTCCAGTTCCGTCTATCCCCAGGTCAGGTGGATCTTCGGTTAAGGGGTTGTACCCCAAGGCTAGCTTTATTCTATTTAGTTTTTCTTGTGGAATTTGGTCTAGTTCTAGCATTTTATGTATTTCGTCGGGCCTCATAAAAGCTATATTTGCTAAATAATCCAGGGTTATTCCTGCGTTGATCAGCGATGCGCATAACGCTTCACCTTCATGAGTTGTTGCGTGGGGTTCAACCCTCTTGTTGATCGGCACCACGACCTCTGCTTTTTGTTGCTGGTTATTTATAGGCTGCGGCTCTTCGCCTTCGCCTGTTAGCAGCCAGGTCGGGTCGATGTCGAACAAGGAACAGATCTTTATAGCTAGATCTGTAGTCGGAAATGTTTCATCTGTTTCGTATCGTTGCCAGCTTCTAGCGGTTATTTTTAATTCATTAGATATCTGCTTTTGTGTTAAGTCGTTGATGTTCCTTATTTTTTTTAATCTTATTCCAATTGTTTCCATTTATGTCGCCTTTTACTTGACTTTATATGACAAATTTGGAATAATATACTCAAATATACATAAATAATAAAAATAAACGAAAAATATGGAATCATCTAAAGCATTAGTTTTATTAAATGAGAAAAAGGCGGCCGACATTTTAGGCTTATCTCCTAATACATTACGTCAGTGGCGTAGCGACGGTAAAGGCCCTGAGTACTTTAAAAAAGGGCGTTTCGTGCGCTACCTTAAGGCTGACATTATAGCGTGGATGATTAAAAATTCCGAATATGTCGACCCGAAAATCAAAAAGCGGTTAACGGGTAATGACATATATCAAGAATGACAAATGCAGTACCAGCTTCGGTCAACTTCGGCGAACTGCGGTCAGTTTCGGTTACTAGAAAGAAATACTTAGAACCTAAAGCACCGTTTTAAAACTAAAAAAAGGAACAAAAATGAACACATATAAAGAAACACCCGAAAGGATAGATTTTGGCACACCAGCCATACGCATAAAAAACGCTATCCGTTGCTGCCTTATTGACATTAACGATAGCCTTGCATGCGCCTCTCGTGATAGTAGGACATACACAGATACCCTCATGCGCGAACCCGAAACCCTAACTTGGAAAGACGTTGAAAAACTAGCCAGTGTAGCCAAACATTTAAGCGCAATTATTAACGAACTAGAAGGTAGTAAGCCATGAGACTGGATGGCGAAGATTTAGTTTTTATAGTGCTTATCGTGGCTCCTCTTATTTTCGCGGGTGTTGCTATTGTTTCTGAAAGTAAAAACATTAACCCATCGGAGATTAAAGAGCTTTGCGAAACAGCGGGATACGTAAAGAAATGACATCTAAAACACTAGCCAAGCTAGGTATTCTAACAATCATAACACTAGGTTCTGTCTTCTTTTATATGTTCTTACGAGTCATGCCAGAAGTAGGAACCTTTGAAAAAACAGTAATCCTAATCGAACTATGCTTTCTAATCTTTGGCACCTTTGCCATGAGTATAGATATAGCTAAGAGGTATTTACGATGAGTAAAGACCTAAAAATAGAAAACTGTAGATTTTGCGGTGCTGGCGATGTAAGTATAGAAAAAATCTACGCCAATGAAAAGGTCTTTTCTTATAGGGCTTGGTGCCTTTGTGGTGCGCTTGGCCCAGAAGAATCAACAGAGCAGGAAGTAACCGAAACCTGGAACCGTGTTATGGCACCTCATGGTAAAAGTGTAAAACCTAGACATACAGCAGAAGATTTATTAACGTTTTGCCGGTTAAACATTATTGATATCAGCTTTAATGGCTGTACGCCACCTGTATATGTTCACACATGGGCTGATGAGGGCGATGACTGCGGTAAGCGGTTTGAGGGCGAGACTTTAGAAGAATGCTGTGTGATGGCTGATGAATGGTTAAGTGCCAAAAGAGACAGAAGTTTAGGTTATTACCCCCTAAAAGAAGTGATCCGCAAGCCTAAATGACCACTAAGCTCACTACAGCTCAGGCAGCCAAATTGATGGATAGGTCAATCAGAACCCTGGAGTGCTGGCGATCCCGTGATTACGGCCCTGCTTCCTATAAACGCCTAGGCAAAGTCTACTACCTGGAATCTGAGGTTGAGGATTGGCTAGAAAAACAAACAATCAGAATCGATCCAGAGTTAGAGCGACTTAAGAAAACACTAGAACAATCTTTATCGGAGCCGGCACTTAACCAACCAGAAACACACCTAAACAATGGATTGGCTGCCTTGCCGGCTCCGACATCTTGTCTCTCAAAAAATAAGAAAAGTGATACACAAGAAGATTTGACGTTAACAGATGATACACAAACATCCATCAAGAACTCTAAGCCAGTATTGAAAAAAGTGAAGAAAAATGTGCAAAAAAAGCCTATCGCCTCAGAGCAGCTGTGGCTACGCTGGGATCAAGCAACAGACAGACATCGAGAAGAGGCACAGAAACGTCTAGAAGCTGTTAAGTATTATACGTCTCTTGTTACCAAAAAGACCAAGAAAACAGCGGCTCTAGCACTAACAGCTCAAGAATTTAATACTAGCACTGCCTCTTTAAGACGATGGCTAAGCGCCACCCAAAATTACCAGAAACAAGATTGGCTATGTTTACTGCTCCCAACCTATCGCGGTATTGGTAAAGAAGAAAGCATACCACAAGATATTTGGCAGTATTTCATTGCTGATTATTTGAGAGTCGAGAAGCCAGGACTCAGAGCTTGCTGGCTTAGAACAAAAAAACAAGCCAAAACTCTAGGCTACACCAAAATTGCGAGTGAAAAGACCTTTAAACGTCGTCTTGAAAAAGAGTTTAAACCCGCTGAAATTACATTAAAACGAGAAGGTCCAAAAGCATTAGAAAGGCTCTACCCTTACCAGGAACGAGATGAAACTAATCTATCTGCACTAGAGATCGTAAACGCTGATGGCCACACCTTTGATACCTGGGTAGAAATGCCAGATAAGCGGGTTATCCGCCTGTCACTACTAGCCTGGCAGGATGTCTATAGTCGCAAAGTTTTAGCTTGGCGACTAACTGAAACAGAATGTCTAAATAGCATCATGGCCTCTTTTGGTGACTTATGTCGCAGTTATGGAGTACCTAGATCTGCACATTTAGATAACGGTAGAGCTTTTAGCTCTAAACAATTTACAGGCGGTACTAATAAGCGTTTTCGTTTCAAAATTAAAGACTGTGATCCAGTAGGAACACTAAAGCTTCTTGATGTCAATTGTGTTTTTGTCACACCAGGACATGGTCAAAGCAAGCCAATTGAACGCGCTTTTGGTGACCTTGTTGCCAATATTGCGAAACATCCAGCCTTAGCCGGTAGTTATACCGGTAATAAACCAACAAGTAAACCAGATTACGGTTGGGGTAAAAGCGGAAAAGGTAAGCCAGCTAATTATCAAACATTTCTAACAGTTGTCGAGCAAGGTATATCCCTACATAACAGCCGTGAAGGTCGCAGAACGAAAACCGCAAACGGTCGTAGTTTTGATGAAACCTTTAACGAATCTTACGCACGTACACGAGTACGGTATTTAACTGATCAGCAAGAACGAGAGCTACTAACAATGGCTGAATCGGTAATGGTCAAAACAAAGACCCATGCTGGCCAGATAAGACTGTTTGAGAATCGCTATTGGTCTGAGTTTCTTTTGAAATATGCAGGACAAAAAGTAACGGTTCGGTTTGATCCTGATGACCTACATGAGACTTTGTTCGTCTATGATTTGTCTGGCAGATATCTAGGAAAAGCTGAATGTCAATTAAAAGGTGGTTATCAAAGTCGAAAAGACGCTCAAACATATAACCGTGCTAAACGTACCTGGCAAAAATCAGTTAAGAAAGCAGCAAATGCTAAGACTGCTTTAGATGCACTTGAAGTTGGTAAAAGAGCATTAGAAATAAATGCAAATATACCAGCAGTAGATCTACCAGAACCCAATATTATTGAAGGATTATTTACAACCCCAGAGCTTAAGAAAGTAGCGAACGGCGGTGAGGTTTCCTTAAAGGAAGACGACCAATCAGACTTTGAGGAACGCCTCACCGCCGCAACTCTTGAGCTCCCAGTCAAAAGGAGTATCTTGTGACCAAGGAACTTATTAGTAGTGTAAAGGCGGAAGCCGAGAAGCACAACCTCACTCAGGAGCAGACAGCCAAAGAAATTGGTGTAAGTGCTGCTGTACTTAGCCGCTGGCTTAAGGGTGCGTATGAAGGCGATAACGATGCTGTTACCGAAAAAGCTGAGAAATGGCTAGAGACGCGTAAGCAAAAGGCAAGTTTGCGACTAAGGCAGCTTGCCTATATTGAAACCCCAACAAGCCGTAAGATCTTTGCATCACTAAGGTACGCTCATAACGCAGAAGACTTGTCGGTTATCTACGGAGGCGCGGGATTAGGTAAGACTGTGACCTGCAGGCGTTATCAAGCCCAACACAACAATGTTTATCTGTTTACCGCAACCCCTGCTACCGCATCACTACAGAACTGCCTGGTAGCAATCTGTCATACCATTGCTCTTAAGTACGATCGCTACCAGCCTGTAGACCGCATGGAAAAAGATATTATTGCACGTCTTTCCGGTACTGGTGGCTTATTAATCATTGATGAAGCACAGCATTTAAGACAGGAAAGTGTTGAGGAATTGCGTTCTATCTACGATGCAAGCGGTATTGGTATCGCCCTTGTCGGCAATGAGTCTGTTTATGTCAAGCTTAGCGGTGCAGGCAGGCAAGCAACCTTTGCACAGCTCTTTAGTCGCGTTGGTAGAAAATTAAGACTTAGTAAGCCTTTAGTAAAAGACGTTAACGCATTAGCTAAGCAGTGGGAGATTACCGGTAAAGAAGAACTTAAGTTATTACAAGAGGTAGCAAAAGAGCCAGGAGCCTTGCGGGGTGTTGTAAAAACAATACGCCTAGCGGTGCTAGCAGAGGGCGAAGGTAGCATTACAGACAAGAATCTAAGGCTTGCCTATCAAAGCCTGCAGGGAGCTGCGTAATGAGCGGACTTGCTTGCCACGATGCAACAGGTACTCACGAGCTAATTGAGCGCATCTTAGAGTGTTATCGCAACGACGTGATCAATTTAAAAGCCCAAACTCTAGACTTTTTAGAAGACATTCTTACGCAAGATGCGCTTACCTATGCCCAAGTTAGAGCTGTAAACAATATAGCTAGCTGGGCTTTAAGGGGAGAACGGTTATGAACTTTAAAACATTACCACCGTCAGTGACACAAAAAAGCTTGAGATTGACAGCAATAAAATTTGTTTGCGAAAAACTTTTTCAGCTACATAGGGAAGCTGTTATAACGCTTGACTCAGATCAGATTGATTTTATTCGCGTTATTGCTGCAGATGAGCAACCAACCCTAACAGAAGTAAATCAGCTAAGAAAACTATATCAATCAGTATTACCGGAGTTTTTGCAATGAACCGTGTTAAGCCAAAAATACAACCAATAAAAAATCTTAATGAAGCAAAAGAGGTTCATAGTGAGCTTGCTCTTATTAATAGAGCCATAGAAGCAATAGACCATGAACTAAACGAACAGGTTGAGGCTGCAAAAGCTAGAGCTGAGGCGTTGGCAGCAGATTATTTAACTAGAAAAGCAGATCTAGAATCAAAATTAACGTATTTCGCAGACAAGAACCCAAAACTATTTGTAAAGCCACGTAGCATTAAGATTCCATCTGGTGAATTTGGGTACCGCAAATCAAGAAAAAAGCTAGTAAGACTTGAGGGTATAAAGGAAGAGGAAGTTGTTAGTCGAATTGAAGAAAGATATTCAATTGACGGTACCGCGTATCGCTATCTAGATCGAACTACGAAGCTTAAAAAAGAAGAGCTTAAAAAGATAAATAGCTTTAATTTGGAGGCTTTAGGGCTATGTCTAAAACAAGAAGATGAGTTTTTTATTAAAACCAATGCTGAAAGTGTAGATAAGGAGGTAGAGAAATGAATAAAACTCCTTTTATTATGCTGCTATTTTTTGCGCCAGCGCTGCATGCTGCTTTTTTTGCCATACTGCTGGCGGCGGCTAAGCGTGAAGACGGGCTAATGGTCGCCTGCTGTGTTTACTATGTTGTTGCTGTGGCTTCATCTTCTGCAACCTATGAGCTTGGGAAATCGGAGAAACCTAAATGAAAGAAGTATTTAGTCGTCAAATAAATCCACCAATAACGGTAGCTGTAGCTAGCAGTCGTACACCTTGGTCTATTGGTAAAAAAGTCATCGCAACCGAAATAGCAGAAACACGTTATGGCAAACAGTATCTATTACAAGACAAGCGTGGTAAAAAGCATTGGGTTTTTAAGGGAGAATTTAAGCGTGTTTGATGAATTAATATTTAAGATTTCGATTGCTGTCGTTTTGATTGCCTTGCCGCTGGTATGTGCGAGGTTTGCTGTTGCTGCTTCTCTGTTTCTGAAAGAAGAAAGAAGCTCTGTTCTTTTCATGCTGTACATGGCCTTTTGTGCTGCAACCCATATAATTGCCTACAAGCTTGGCCAGTACGCGTTGCTTCTGAAGGAGGTTGCATGAAACTCAATTTAGATGTCGTTAAGGATTTACTAGAAGCATTAATTGAAAACGACAGACTATATATAACGCTGTCTGACCTGATTCATGAGCTTCACTTAACTGGCGATCCTAAAGATCATCAGTTTACGGAGTTTGTCTATCATGTTCGCCTGCTTAGGGATGGTGAATATCTATCTGTCCAGGGCGCACTTGTAGAAGGATTTGGACGGGCTTGGCGCTGGAACGGCATGGCTATAATTTACTGCACGGAATCAGGCCATCGTTTATACGATCAGATAAGTAAGCCGCAACGCCTTACTAAAATTAAATCCCTCGATCTACAGAGTCTAGCCTTTGTTGATCGAATCTCTTTAGAATTATTAACAAACGACATGAAGCAAAGATTATGAGTGCAAAAACACGTAAACGCTTAAGTGCTCGTAATCGCGACATTTGGTTGATTCATAAGGGTGCTAAAGAGATTGGACTAGATTCATCGCAAGATAGTTCTACACGCATTGCTTATGAAGAAATGCTGCATCAGGTGGCAGGTAAAACTTCTGCAGCAGAGCTAACTGCTAGCGAGCGAAAAGCAGTTATTGAGCATTTGGTTAAACAGGGTGCATCTATTAGGTTGCCAGGCTATCAAGGCTCTAATCGTACTGGCCCTTACGGTAAGCCATTAAATGTTGCAGCTAAAAAGCAAGGTCAAATTAACAAGATCCATGCACTACTGGCTGACTTAAAAAAGCCATGGAGCTATATTGATCCACTTATGAAAAAGCTAACACATACGAAAGTTGACCATGTGCGGTTTTGTACAAATGAGCAACTAGGCTGGATTATTGCACAGCTTGAAAAACAGCAAAAAAGAGAGCAAACAAGATGACGCAGGCAGAAAAGTACATACAAGTTCTAGAAGGTGTCCTTGATGTTAAAGCAGAGGACACATTAAAGCATGCAGATCTAATTGATTTTGCAACTGTTTTATCAAGAGTAATGGGACGCTTAAGTGTTGATGATGCGCTACTGGTTCGGGAGCCTGAGCTTATGTGGGTACTTGAGCAGGCCGCACGTATTGGTTTGCAGGCTATTAAAGAAGAAGATGGCGAGTAATGGGAGCCTGGAATTTCGCTAGCGAGTTTGCCGATCTGATTGAGTCAAACCGCAAAACCACAACGATTCGTAAACCTCGCAAGGACAAGCGTAATCCTGAAGTTGGCGAAAAGATGAAGCTCTATACAGGCATGCGGCATAAATCTTGTCGTCTGCTCGGTGAAGCTAAGGTTTCACGACGGGCAGTCTTAATTATTAACTTCTCTGAAGATTGCAGTGTTTTAGTTATGGATGATGTTCTGTGGGGTATTCGTGTCTTAACAGATCAAGAGGTTTTTGACTTGGCTTTACTAGATGGCTTTATTGATGTCGAAAGCTTTTTTAGTTGGGCAAAAGAGTACACAAAAACTAAGGATGCGTGCCTGCTGTTTTGGTATTACTTTGAGCGACTAAACCAATGAAAACAGATTACAAAGATAGTTACCCTGAAGTCTTTGCTGAAATGGCAGCTATTGTTGCTAGCGAGGTGGAAGAGCGTACGCGCTTAAGTAAGCAAGAGTCCGACATAATCGGTAGGCGTGTTATTGAAATACTACGTCATCACGTTGGCGGTAGAAATCTCTACATCCCAAAAGCAGCACAGTACAATCTACAAAAAAGAGATCAGGAGATCTATCAAAAATATCGTAGCGGTATTTCTGATATTGAATTAATGAAAGCTTATGGCTTGACGCGACGTAATTTTTATAACATTATCAAAAGAGCAAGAAGCACACTGATTGATCAAAATCAGTTCTCCTTGTTTCGTAATACCCCACAAAACAATTAACTAAAATAGTGCAATTTTGCACTATAAACTGCA
The DNA here is from genome assembly GCF_031769215.1 of Ylistrum balloti. NCBI lineage: Eukaryota > Metazoa > Mollusca > Bivalvia > Pectinida > Pectinidae > Ylistrum > Ylistrum balloti. Next base: position 40,836 of record NW_026782945.1, on the reverse strand, counting down.
CATTTTTCTTGTCATCCTAAATACTAGGATGATCTCAAAAACAGACATGTTAGCGCTTATCGCTGTCCACGCGACACGTATGTATTTACCTGTGCCGCTTGTTCAGGCAATTATAGAGGTGGAATCTGGCTTTCGGCCGTTTGCGTTTCGTTTTGAGCCTCATTATCGCTACATGTGGGACTACGCAAACAGAAAGCCATTTCGTGAGCTTAGTCGTCTTGAGCGCAAAGATATTAATCCACCAAAAGATTTTACCTCACCGCGACACACCTCCCGTGCTACAGAATGGACCGGACAAAAAACAAGTTATGGATTAATGCAGGTGATGGGTGCAGTTGCTCGTGAGCATGGTTTTACTGGCCGCTACTTAACACAGTTATGTGATATTGAGACAGGCTTGGAATATGGTTGCAAGCACCTTGCAAGGATGTGTTCGAGGCATCTATCTGACCATGACTGGGATGGTGTCATTGCTGCCTATAACGCGGGTAGCCCGCAGTACATTTTTGATCGCTTTAAAAATCAAGCTTATGTCGATAAGGTCAGCAAATTATGGAAAAGGTAACGAAACAACCTCATAAATCTAAAACCATCATTTTTAATACGCTGCTAATGCTGCCAGCGATCTTAGAAGAAATTGGTGTTCAGTTGCATGTCTTTGGGTTAGAGTCACAGATGACAGCTCGTATTATTGCGGTTATTGCAATCGTTAATGTTTTCTTACGCATGATTACTAGCCAAGGTATCACCCTGACAGGAAAATCTTAATGGGTGCTTTTGCTGCATTAGGGTTTGTGGGTCGCTTTCTAACAGAAAATCCATGGCGAACAATTGCGTTAGCTTTAGTCGTTGTGTGTGCTGGTTTTTTTATCACAACAAAAGTAATGCGTAAAAAAGTAACAAACCTAAAAGCAGAACTTGTTCAGCAAGGCCAGCAACTAGAATTGCAAAGCGGTCGTATTGAGCTTTGGCAAGCAGAAGCAGAAAAACAAAAAAAGCATGCCCTTAAGGCTATTGCTAAATTGCCCGAATTAAGAAAAAAAGCGAACAGTCGTATGACCAAGCTTAAGCAAGAGGTTGTTCCTAAAGCCTGTACTGAAGCTGTCTCCTGGATGCACAGGCAGAGCCTGATTATTTCCAAAGAATTTAATGGACTCTCGCCATGAAAATCTGGCAGGAATTAAAAAATCTTATAGGTGGGTTAAGGGAGGACTGGAAGGTTAATCGCAAAGAGCGTCTTTGGGATATATATACTGCATTACTTGAAGGTATATTCACTGGCCTTACCATTGTTGGGCTTGCTCTTCTGTTATCTTTTCTGTCTGCCTGCACGCACCAACGAAAAACAGTACCGATACCCATACCAATACCGTATCCAGAGCTACCGATCCCTGAGCGCCCGTTTTTAGCGCTACATGCTGTAACAAAAGAGACAGAGGTGCACGTTAAGGTGGCAGCGCAGGTACTGTCTTTGTTGCAGCTTATTGAATATAGCAAAGAAATAGAAAACCTTTTAGGGGGGTGTCAGCTTCGATGATAAAGCTATTTATTTGGTTTGAAGACATGCTTAACGATCTACAGCGCGAGCGTCCTTATGTGTATATTTTTTTGTTAGTAGGTGTCGTTACTGCATTTATTCTTTTTGTTTTTGGACTTTGCTTAAGAGTAGCTTATGCGGCAAAAACAGCACCTCAAGATGAAATCGTGCTGACGTGGCAATCGGTTACATTCTTTTTTGGGGTAGCGGTTGTTGTTGTGGGAGGAATTATTAAATGGCGAGACAAGCATGGAGATGAACGATTAGCTTCCCTTATTCAATCTCAGCAAGGCGCTGTTGAGGGATTAGAAAAAAAGATGACAGAGCTTGACGAAAAACAATCAGAGCGTTTGCGCTCTTTTGAAGAACGAAGCAATCAGCAGCACAGGCATTTAGAGCAATTGATCGATGTACGACTAAGCGCCATTGAAGATACTAATGTGCGAGAAGCTCAAGATATTCGTGTTATAGAAAAAGAGATTTCAAAAATTAGAGAAGACTTTGTTGATAAAAAAGAGCTTGACCGCAGTAAGAAAATTATCCATTAGGAATTGGGTAAGTTACGTCTGTCGCAAGCAAATGGATCAGGGGTATGTCAATGAATCTAGAGCAGTTGCAGCACGAAATGATCCGCTGGCGCATGTTAGAAATCTTACGAGAAGCACAGCCTTTGGGTTTAAGTGAATCGATACTATTTGAGGGTGTGCGCATCGCAGAGCCGCAAACGACAAAAAAGATGTTTAATGTCGCTCTTGATTTTTTAAGTGAATTAGAGCTGATACGTATTGAAACATCAGTTGAAGGCCGTCGTATTGATCTTAAGGCAGCAGGCTATCAAGTAGCAGAAGGTTCAAAGAAGCCACCTGCAGGTATACGTAGGCCATCATGACAGATCGCAGTAAAATCTCACAGCTTCCAGAAGAGATACAAGAAAAGTTACGTGAAGAATTTAAACGTCGTAATTTTAGTAATTATGACGATATTTCAGTTTTATTAAATCAGTGGATTGAGGAAGCAGGTATTGAGCTTAACGTTAGCCGCAGTGCTGTTGGTGCGGCTGCAAAAAAGTATAAAGATTTTCTAGAGAGTGTACGCGAATCGACAGAGTTTGCACGCTATTTAAGTGAAGCTTGTCCAGATGATGAGGGTCAAGTAAATCAAGCATTGGTACGTCTAACTCAAGATAAGATTTTAAAGCTTATTCGCGGCGCTCAGAATAAAGACTTAAAAACATCAGAGATTACTAAAATCACACGCGCGGTTGCTGACATTACAAGAGCAAGCGTTACAGATCTTAAGTTTAAACAAGAGCTTCGTGCACGCGCAGAAGCTGCTGCTGTCAAGATTGGTAAACGCCTCAAGAAGGCAGGCATTGACGAAGAAACAGCAGCGATCGTTGAGCGTGACGTATTAAACATTGCAGTGGCGGCGTGATGACAAAACATAAACTGCCAAACATGAAAACACTGCGTTCACCCATTCGGTGGCCAGGTGGCAAGGCATTACTATTTAAACAGATAGCCTCTCTGATACCAGAACACCGTACCTATGTAGAAGTATTTGGTGGCGGTGCGTCTGTCTTAATTAAAAAAGAACCTTCAAAAGTTGAAATCTATAACGACATCAATAATCATCTGGTTACCTTTTTTAGATGTTTGAAATATCATTACGAAGCCCTCATAGATGAAATAGATCTAGTACCCCATAGTCGTCAAGAATTTTTAGAGTATCTAGAGCGTCCTGGTTTAACAGATATTCAACAAGCTGCCCGTTTTTATTTATGTAACCAGATGTCTTTTGGTGGGCAAGGCAGTCATTTTGGCATCAGCAAAAAACAAGGTTGTAGCTCTAGGCAGGAAAAACAAAAAGTACTGCGTCGCGTATACGGGCGATTTGATCGTGTAACAATTGAAAACTTACCTTGGCAAGAGGTTTTAAAGAAATATGACTATGATGGCGCGTTTTTTTTCTTGATCCGCCCTATATAAAAGGTCTGCAATACGACTATGCTTTTAGCAAAGAAGAACATGTTTGTTTAAGGGATGCTGTTTTAAGATTGCAGGGTAGCTTTATTGTGAGTTACGACGATGATCCATTTATTCGGGAGCTGTATCAGGGCTGCCAGTTTATTGAAGTTGCGACACCTATGGGTATTGGTAATCGTGGCAACGGTAAGAAAAATAAATTAAAACAAGTCTTGATTCTGCGAGAGGCTTTTTAATGAACAAGCCCCTCGATCTTAAAAACCTACCTAAAGGTTATTTAGATAACTACGATCCAAAATCTCTGCTTTTGGATTATCAAAAAAGATGGTTTTCTAGCACCTCGCAAGTCGACATTATGGAAAAATCGCGTCGTACAGGTATTAGCTGGGTAGATGCTGCTAAGGCAACCTTTGTGGCCATGAAAAACAAAACTGCAGGCGGTATGAATTGTTATTACATGGCCTATAACAAAGATATGACACAGCAGTATATTCGTGATGCCGTGTTTTGGGCTGGTATCTACAATGCTGCAGTCTCTAATGTCTCAGAATATGAAGAAGTCTGGAAAGATGGCGACGAAGATAAAAGCTCTCATGTCTTTAAGGTTAACTTTGATAGCGGCCATGTTGTTGAAGCATTATCTGGACATGCGAGAAACCTGCGTAGTAAACAAGGTAGGTTCTGCTTTGATGAGGCCGCTTTCCATGATAATCCCGAAGAAGTTATTAAGGCAGCTATGGCTTTTTTAATGTGGGGTGGCTGTGTTGCTATTATCTCAACTCATAATGGTGTTGATAATCCGTTTAATGACTTAATCAACGATGTTAAAGAAGGCAGAAAACCTTACAGGCTTCACCGCGTAACACTCGATGACGCAATTGATCAAGGACTCTGTAAGCGTATCTTTCAGGTAACCGGTCGAGATTGGTCACCTAAAGCACAAGAAGCTTGGCGGCAAGAAATTATTGATTTTTATGGTTCTGGTGCAGACGAAGAGCTATTTTGTATTCCATCGCAATCAGGTGGTGCGGCATTATCGCGAGCACTTATTGAAGCACGTATGCAGTCAGCACCTGTTTTACGGTTTTCAAGGCCAGATGATTGGAAGTTATTACCAGAGCCTGTCCGTCGTCAAGAAATCCAAGAATGGCTAGCCTTGCAAGTCGAGCCAATACTAGCACGTCTCAGCCCACGTTTAGATCATTATCTAGGTGAAGACTTTGGACGTACGGGAGACTTAACAGTGCTTGCAATTGGGGAGATGCGACGTGATCTTGTATTAACTGTACCGCTGATCATTGAACTCAGAACCATACCTTTTAGACAGCAATACCAGGTTATTGAGTTTGTTTTAGAACGGCTACCTCGTTTTGTAAAAGCAGCTTTTGATGCCCGTGGTAATGGTAGCCAGATTGCAGAAGAGGCCGCAGATCAGTTTGATCATAATCGTGTTGAACAGGTGATGCTAACGCCTAAGTGGTACCAAGAAAACATGCCACCGTTTTTAGCTCGTTTTAGTGATGCGACAATTGAGCTACCACAAGATAGCGATATTTTAAAAGATTTACGACTACTTAAAACAGACAAAGGTGTTACCAGTATACCCAGTGATGCTAGGTTTCGTGGTGCTGACGGCGGACTTCGTCATGGTGATAGCGCGATTGCTTTGGCGCTTTTAAGTTATTCCACCTCTTTAGAAATAGAAGTATACGAGCATCATAGCTTGCATCAAGACAGCGCACGCGATTGGATGCGTCCAAATCACCAAGACCGCAGCCACAGGCAAGTACGCAGAGGTAAAAGCGGAATTGGTAGCCTGCGTGGTGCGTATTAAAGGAGCTTAGACAATATGGTAATGTTGTATGACTATCGCAATCAACCCATTAAAAAAGAACTGCTAAAACAAAAAATTGCACAGCCTAGTCATTTAGGGGTACGTAGTTTTTGGCAGGACGCTATAGCGTCTGGACTGACACCAGCTAGATTAACTCGTATTTTACGAGAAGCAACAAGCACCAATAATACCCGCGATTACTTAACACTAGCAGAAGAAATGGAGGAACGATATCCCCATTACCGTAGTGTTTTAAGCATGCGACGTGTTGCAGTAACGGGTATTGAACCAATTGTGCAGCCTGGCGGCGATGATGCAAAAAGCTTAGCTATTGCTGAAGATGTAGAACGATTGGCTTCTGGCCCTGAGTTTGAGCCAATGCTCGATAATTTATTAGATGCCTTTGGTAAAGGTTATGCTCTTGTTGAGCTTGTCTGGGAGTCTAGTAGATCTAAATGGTGGCCTACGTATGAAAGACGTGATCCACGCTCTTTTATGTTTCATCCTGAACGTAAAAACGAATTACGTATTCGTGATGAGGCAGATTTAGTTCAGGGTTTGGAGCTGCCAGCCTATAAGTTTATTTGTCATATTCCTAAGCTAAAATGCGGTCATCCGATTCGTGGCGGGCTAGCATTGCCTGCTGCGTGGTATTACCTCTTTCAAAACTATACCATCAAAGACTGGCTAGCGTTTGCAGAAGTCTTTGGTATCCCGATTAAGATTGGTCGTTATGGTCAAGGTGCTAGTGAAGATGATATTCAGACCTTAATTGAAGCAATTCATAGTTTAGGTAGTGATGCTGGTGCGGTTATTCATAAGTCAATGGAGATTGAGCTTTTAGAAGCTGTTGGTGGCCAAGCAGCAGCAGATGTGTTTGAGCGTTTAGCTACCTACTGCGATAAACAAATTAGTAAAACTGTACTTGGTCAGACTATGACTACTGATGATGGTAGTAGTCTAGGTCAAGCAAAAGTCCATGATGACATCAGAATAGAGATTAAGCGTAGCGACGCAAAACAGCTTGCAGCTACCTTGAATCGTGATTTAATCAGGCCATATATTGATATTAATTATGGACCACAGGAAAATTATCCAGAGATTTTGCTACCGGTTCGTGATCCTGAAGATATCAAGACGTTTAGTCAAGCAGTCGGTCCAATGATTGATCGCGGTTTTAAAGTATCGTAACGACAACTCAATGAGAAATTTGGCTTAGAAGCACCAGAGGCTGACGACGAACTACTAACCCCCGAAGTAAAAGCACCCGTAGCACAAGCCGCCCCTGCACCAACGGAGACGACATTAGCCATTAATCAACGATTAGAAAACATAGAGGCATTACTTGCAGGTGCTAACAATGCAGCCATTGATAGCGGTAATCCAGAACAACAAGCAACGCTAGACGAAGAATTAGAAGAGATGGGACTGTCTGATTGGCAAGAACAGATGGATCCTATTCTTGATCCCATAAAAGAAGTGATTGCTAATGCTCAAAACCTTGAAGAGCTAGAAACAGCACTACTTGAATTAGATCTAGATATAAATCCATTAGCTAAAGAACTAGCAAGCGCAATGCTCGCGGCGCGTAGCGTTGGTGATGTGCGCGATAGTGGCTAGTAATGCCAAGACCGTTTACACCGCCAGTCCCAAAAGATGCATTACAGTTTTTACGTAATAAACAACTTAAGCCATCTTTTAGTTATCTAGATGTCTTTGCAGAAGAGCATCATCATGCCTTTACGGTTGCTAAAACAGTAGGCTTTGATGTTTTAGAAGATATTCGAGGTGCGCTACGGGTAGCAATTAAAGAAGGTCAAACCCTAAGACAATTTCAAAAGGGCTTGCAGCCGCTATTAGAAAAGAAAGGCTGGTACGGTGTTAGGCAAGTTACAGATCCAATAACAGGACGAAAGCAACTTGCAGAATTAGGTAGTCCACGTCGTTTAAAAACCATTTATCGTGCCAATATTCGCAGTGCTAGAGCTGCTGGCCAATATGAGCGCTCGCAGCGTACAAAAGAGACAAGACCTTGGTTTGTTTACCGTTTAGGTCCTAGTGAAAATCATCGAGAGCAACATGTTAAATGGGCAGAAAGACCTCTTGTGGCTCATGTCGATGATCCAATCTGGAAGCGCCTGTTCCCACCAAATGGCCATGGTTGTAAATGCAGAGTTACGCAAGTTAGCGACAGGCAGCTTAAGGCTATGGGTTTAAAACCGAGTAAACCTCGGTTAAAAAACAGAACAGTTGTTAATCGTCGTACAGGCGAAGAGGTACGTGTTCCAGTGGGTGTAGATCCAGGCTGGCACACAAACCCTGGACTAACGCGTAAACGATTTGTTACAGATGCATTGTCGGGTCGTATCGAGGCATTGCCAGCTCAGGCCAGAAGAACTGCAATACAGGATTTACATGACAGTGGTTATGTAAATACGTTCCTAAAGCTAGCTAAGCGAAACGGCAATGGACGTATTCCAGTAGCTGTGTTAACTGAAAAGTCGCAGAAAGCGTTAGGCTTAAAAGAATCAATGATACAGCTAACAGAACATCATGCCGCCAGCAGTATTATTCAAGATGGCTTACCGCTTTTAGGTGTTATGGAAGTATTTAGCAATTCAGATTTACTGGTAAGAGTAAATAGACATGCATTCTTTTTTCGTAAGGTTGATGATGAGGTGGTTATGGTTTCGGCTAATATCGAGGAAGGTCAAGCATCGTTAAGGCTGTTTGAAAAAACGGATCCTGGTAACGTAAAGAAGCGTGTTCGCGACGGAGAAGTGTTGGATGGTTTTGCGAATAATGTTCTAGGGTAAAAATCTTGTTCTACAAAAAAAGCAACGCTGATTTTTTTCGCCTGGCGGGTGTCTGTGGCGTTAATAATGACTTGCAATTGCCGACGTAATGTTTAAGCAGGGGTATAAATATTAATGGAACAAAGACAAGAAAATTCAGTTGTAGTTAGTAGGGTTTTTAGCATTCTGGCCAGTGAGGTCGAAATTCGAGCTGGGGCGGGTATTTTTGATCTAAACGTTTTTTCCGAATACTTTTATTGTGAATTGCTAAATCTTATATATGGGTATAGTCTTAAAAATTTAAATGTAGATCAACAAAATGTTCCTGGAATAGACTTAATTGATGATGATAATAAAATCATGGTTCAAGTTTCTTCAACGAATACTAAATCTAAGCTTGAGGAGTCGCTGAGTAAAGTTCCAGAATCATACCGACAATATAGATTTATATTTATGTCAATATCTAAGGCTGTTGACTTAAAGAAGTTGCAAAACCTTAAAAATAGCAATTCTGTTCCATTTGATCTCAATAAAGATATTTTGGACATTACCTCATTACAAAAAGCAATCTTAGCTTTGACTATTGAGGGGCAAGAAAAGGTAGTTAGTTTTTTTAAAAGAGAGTGCCCTAGTGCCTTTACTTCTATAAATAGATTACCTTCAAATCTTACAAAAATTATTAAAATATTGGCACAGAACGACCTAAATATAGATTCTTCTAATTTAGAAGTGCTACCCATTCAAATTCAAGATAAAATTGATTACAATGAGCTTGACGATATTGGAGAATTAATAAAAGAGCATAGTCTACAAGTAGTACGTATTAAGGCTATCTATAATGAGTTTGATAGTGCTGGTGATAATAAAAGTCTTTCCGTAATTGAACAAATTCGGAATAATTATTTAAGCACGGACTCTAGCTTGACTTCTAGTAAACGTTTTTTAAATACTATTGATGGCATTGTTTCGTATGTTGCGTCTCGTAATGAAGTTATAGATCTTGCTGAAGAGGAAGTTCGGTTATGTGCTGCGATACTGGTAGTTGACACATTCCTTAGATGTAAAATTTTTAAAAAGCCACCAAAAGCAGATGTTGATTCCTGATAATATCCATCCAGAAAATAGTGTTTATTACAATAGCTCAATATTGTTAGAAGTTTTGCTAAAAGAAGACAATTTGGAGCTTAACGAGCTATATATAAGAGTCAACAGTATTAAAAAAATGTCTATTAATTTATTTTTATTATGTCTTGACTGGTTGTTTCTAATAGATACTGCTATCTGTGGCTCAGACCAAAAAGTAACCTTATGTTCTTAAAGTCACTGACTATAGAAACGGGCAATGGTGAGCTGATTCGTGAAATCAACTTTGTCTCTGGTCTTAATCTGATTGTAGATGAAACATTAACTGAAACAGGTACTGAAACAGGCAATAATGTTGGCAAAACAACAGTTTTAAAGCTGATACATTTTTGCCTTGGCGGTGATAAAAAAAAGCTATATACAGATCCAGAGAATTCTAAGCGGGTTTATAAACGTGTTCAAGATTTTTTGCAGGAGCCAGCACGAAATGTAACTGTTTCTCTCAAGCTAAAAGAGGATTTAAATAAAGAAAGCTCTAGAGAGATAGAAATACAAAGAAACTTTTTGCAAAGAAATCAAAAAATTCAACGTATTGATGGTGTAGATCTAACAGATAAAAAATATGAAGAAGCTTTGTCAGATATCTTACTTCCTGGCCACTACGGAAAAAAACCTACATTTAAACAAATTATTGGTCACAATATCAGATACGATGACCATAGCCTTGCTTCAACTTTGAAGTTCTTAGATGTATTTACTTCAGATGTGGAATATGAAACGCTACATATGTTTATGCTTGGCTTTCCAAATGACAAGTCCGAACTTAGGCAGAATTTTTTGCAACAGCTAAGTCTAGAAAAGAGCTTTAAATTACGGCTTGAATCAAGTGAGACACGGCAGACATATCAGGCGGCTATTGCCCTTAATAACAACAAAATTAATAAACTGTTATCTCGAAAGCAAAGCCTTAGCTTAACAAAAGATCGTGAAACGGCAATTACTAGAATTAGTGAGATTAACTATGAAGTAAATATGTTGTCTTCCCAAATTGCACAGAAAGAGTTATGGCGAGAGCTAATTTTTGAATCACAACATGATTTAAAAGAACAGCATAGCCAGGTAGACATTAATAAGCTACGTCTAATATACCAGCAAGCCCAAGGTTTTTTTCCAGAGTTGCAAAAGACATTTTCTGATCTTCAAACCTATCATAATGATATGTTAAAAAACCAATATGATTTTATTTCCAAAGAATTACCAGAGCTTGAAACTCAGATAAGTGATCTCTATCGTTCTGTAGATAAGCTTAAGAAAGAGGAAATACGTTTACGGCATTGGATGACTAAAGGTGATGCTTTTGAAGAACTAGAGAGTATTATTTCTGAATTGAACGAAAAGCATAAGATTAGAGGAGAATTAGAGCAAAAGTTAAAACAGATTATAGAGGTTGATGATGAGATTGAGCGTTTGTCTAAAGACTTAGATGGGATAGATGATTACTTTTTCTCTGATTCATTTAAAAAAGAGTTAGAGGTGAAAATCAACAAATTTAATACATGTTTTTCTGAAGTCTCGAGAAAACTTTATGGAGAAGAATATGGTTTAACTTGGGATATAGTTGAGCATAAAAAATCTAAACGAAATATTTATCGGTTTAGAGTTTTTAGTTTGAACTTTAGTTCAGGCAAAAAACAAGGTGAAGTCTCTTGTTTTGATATTGCATATATCCTTTATGCTGATGAAAATACAATCCCCTGTATGCATTTCCTGTTGACTGATAAAAAAGAATTGATGCATGATAATCAACTAATTAAAATTGGCCAATATGTTGATCAGGTTGGTATTCAATTTATTACGTCAATTCTTCAAGATAAGTTACCTGATACATTAAACAATCAACAAAATATTGTTCTTCGCTTATCTCAAAATGATAAACTTTTTAGGATAGAAAATTAGCTAACGACTTATTTTTAGTGATTAGCGCCCAAATCTGCCCTTAAACGCCATATCTTTTTAAACCTAGGCAACGATAGTTTTAAAAATCTTGCAATGGATGCAGGGGATTTGCAACGTACATGCAACAACATTTAAAACCGCCCCTCATTCAATTCTCTCTTTTTTAGCAAAAATGCACCTAAATTGACGAAATACCATACGACTGGCATGGTGACTTAGGTCTATTTTTCTACCGTCACACCTAGCTACTAAAATAGTGCAACCTTGCACTATAAATCGTCCATATCCCGTGGGACGATGGTGGTATGACAAAACCACAGCCAGAAACAGCACTAGAATACGATACCGTATCACTATCGCTTAATTTTGAAGTAACAGCATCAGAAAATGAGCGCTGGCATACTCTTGTGCCCGCAGGTAATTTTAGTGGCCAAGACGGGAGACGGTTTAGTAACCCAACACCGCAAGCTGTTAAGCAGGCGTTTGAACAAGCAATCCCTCTAGACGTTAACCACGCAACTGTACTTAAGGGTAATAAAGGTGAAGATAATCTCCAGCTCGTGGCTGGATTGAAGAAGTGCGTGTTACATCTGAGGGTGCTGTCGAAGGACGACTAGCACTTAATGAAGCTGGTAAGCGTTCTGTCCAAGAACGTGAATACCGTTTTTTAAGTCCTGTGTTTCGTCGTGACCGTCTTGGACGTGTACGATCCTTGCATTCTGTTGCTCTAACAAATGCTCCAAACTTACCAAATATGGCGCTCAATAGCGCAATCTTAAACCAATTAAACAATGAGGAGTCTTGCATGGATCCTGAAATTTTAGCAGCGTTATCACTAAATGCTGACGCAACACCTGCTGATGCTGTTGCTGCAATCAGTGAACTCAAAAACAGTCGTACTCAAGAAACAACACTTGACTTAAATCATGTACCTGTTTCACACCTTAAAGACGAACAGAAAAAAAGTGCAGCCTTAACGCTAGAACTTAATGAAGTTAAGGAAGAGCTTCAGCGGGAAAAGCTAGGTCAGCAAACAGCTGAGCTAACAAAAATACTCGATGATGCTGTCGAGCAGAAGAAGATTACACCTGCAACACGTAAGCAGTACGAAGACATGGCAATGAATCGTGATGAATCTGGAACTGTTTTAGATCTTAATCACGCTGTTATTAAACAGTTGCCAGCGCTTTTTGATGCAACACCCGAAATCGCACCAGAGGCAAAGGTTCCAGATCCTGAAGCAGGAAGCCTATCTCTAAACAGTGCACAGAACGAAATGCGTCAAATGTTTGATTTAACACCAGAAGAATACCAAAAGAGCGTTGAAGATATTAACAAACGAAACGCTTAAAACAAGATTAATTAGCTAAAAGGATACGTATATGCCAGCCACAACTTTAGACAGAGGAACACAGCAGCGAGCGCTAGGAGCGCGCTATAGCGTGCCGCTATCAAATATTAAAGTACCCGCAGGCACTATTGCCATGCTTGATGCAAATGGTCATGCGGTTATGGGTAGCGAAACAGCAGCCCTAAAGCCACTTGGCATGTCTAATCAAGCCTACGATAACCAAGACGGTACCGCAGGTAGTGTTGATACAGATATTGTTAGCGGTGAATTTCTGTTTGAAAACAGTACAGGCGCAGATGAAATTGTAGCCGCTGATATCGGTAGCTTCTGCTATGTCGTTGACAATCAGAGCGTAGCTAAAACCCATAACAGTAACGCGCGACCTGTTGCTGGTGTGGTTACCGGTGTTGATGGTAACCGCGTTTGGGTAAAAATTTACCCTGGCGTGCAGCTGTAAACAATAAATGAAGTGACGAAGAAAACGACGATTAATGATCCACGTAGGAGAGAAAAAACATGAGTAAGCTTTTTTTATGTATATGGACGTTTGCGATTGTCCTGGTAGGCGATTTTGCAATTGCTGCCAGCGCAACCCTAACACCTCAGCTGTTAACTGATTTTGGCATTGAACATCTACTTGGCTTTTTAGCAGCAGGTATTGTTGTGAATGCTGAAACACTACAAGAAGTATACCGAAACCTTAACGGTAGTTACCTTAAGGGATTGCAAGCTGTAAAAGCACAATGGGAGCGTGTTGCTGAACGTGTGCCAAGCACCGCCGCCGCTGAGGATTACAGCTGGCTTGGAGCTATACCTGGACTTCGTGAATGGGTGGGTGAACGTGTCATTAAAACTCTATTGCAACATGCCTACTCAATTGTTAACAAAGATTTTGAAAACACTATTCCAATTGATCGCAATAAATTTGAAGATAACCAGCTTGGTCAGTTTGCGCTCGTTGCTAGAGCAATGGGTCAGGCGGCAGCCAGACATCCTGGTCGACTTGTTTTTAGCGCATTAAAAAATGGCCACTTGCAACCTTGTTTTGATGGACAAAATTTCTTTGACACAGATCATCCGGTACTTGATGCAAATGGTCGTTCTCAAAGTGTCTCTAATATTGATTCAGGCGGCAACGGTCCATACTGGTATCTCATTGATACAAGTCAATTTGTAAAACCGCTTATTTTCCAAGTCCGCAAAGACTACAATTTTGTAGCCCTCTTTAACGAAACGGATCCTAACGTTTTTATGCACCGTCAATATCTTTATGGTGTTGATGCTCGCGTTAATGTTGGGTATTCGTTTTGGCAGCTTGCTTACGCTAGCAATCAACCGCTAACAGCAGAAAACTACGAGGCCGCACGTCAAGCAATGATGTCTGTTACTGCAGACGGAGGTGATCCATTAGGAATTGTACCAACACTGCTTGTTGTACCAACAGCACTTGAGGGTGCAGCGAAAGAAGTCGTAGAAGTTGATCGTTTAGCAAATGGTGCAACCAATAAATACGCAGGAACAACAGAACTTCTTGTTGAGCCTTACTTAAATTAAGACCACATTCCTAAAGAGCTAGCCTTACCCTTGAGGGTAAGGCTGTTTTAGATCTTAAAAAAAGACATAAGGAAAAATAGATGACAGAGCAAGGTAAAACATCAAAAGAAAAAGAACCAGATACAAAAGAGCCTACAGGAACAAAACCTGCGGGGCAGGATCAGGCAACCGCAGATACGCAAAGTAAATCTAAAACACCGAAAACAAAAAAAGTAAACGCTAGCACGCAGGGTAAATCTAGGCGGTCTCGAGCACCAAAAAAGACAGCTACACCAAAAGAGCCAAAAGCAACAGAGCTAGACACAAAGAAGCCCGAACAACAGGGAGACAAACCAGATCCCGATACTGACGCGCCAAAAGCAAGCAGTACTAAACCTCAAGTAGTTCGTGTTTTTTGTGAGACACCACAACGACGTCGTGCTGGTCTCCAGTTTCAACATGGCTGGAATGAGCTAGGAGCCATCAAGTTAAGTAGAAAACAACGCGATCTATTAAGTGCTGATACGTCACTACGTGTACTTATTGGCGGCGTTGAATTGGCAAAAGACAGTAAGGGCTAGGTAGTTCTATGGCCTATGCCACCATTCAAGATATTGTTGATCAAGCTGGACAGGATCTATTAGATATTGTTCAGTCTGGCTATGGCGACGATGTGCAAGATCCAGATGTTTATCTTGAGCGTGCTAGTAGTCGTATTGATAGTCATCTTGCTGCACGTTACGACATTAAAGAGGTACAGGCTCTTAATCCTGTGCCAGAGATCTTAAAACAAATGTGTATCGATATGGCGATCTATTACATGGCAACAGGTCCAGATCAACGTACAGAGGACATGGTCGCAACCTATAGAGACCACATTGAACATTTAAAAAATATCGCCAAAGGGCAAGCAGCTCTAGCAGAGCTTCATGACGAACCAGCGCCTACCGTTGGTGGCGCGGTCACTGTTGGTGCCCAAGAGCGCGTTATGGGCCGTCAAAGGTTACAGGGTTTTTAATGTGTTTACGTATCTTGCAACAACCATTATCTGTCTTTGCAATCTGCTTGCAAGTAGTTTTACGGGTGCCTGTTTTATGACTGGGGCAGCTGTTATTTTTGATGATCGCGAGCTACGGTCTTTAATCCGTGACGTCGAACAGCTTAAGATCGATGACGCAAACGTTAAATGGCAAATTGCAGGCCTACTTGAAACAGCAGCTCGTGAGCGCATTGCCAGTGGTGGACCTGCACCTGACGGTAGTTTATGGCCAGAATGGCAAGATCCAGATTATGGCCCAAAACATCCAGAGCATACACTGCTACGCCTAGGCGGTGATCTTGAAGATGATATTCAAGGCTTTATTGCCACAGATGGTGCGGGCGCAGGCTCAACACTTATTTACGCAGCTACCCATCAATTTGGTGATCCAGATCGCGGTATTTTGCAGCGTGAGTATTTGGGGGTTAGTAGCAAAGAATTAGATACGATTTCGCTAGTCTTACAAGACTGGTACACCTTAAGATTGCAGCAGGCCCTCACATGAGTGAGGCGCTCACATGAATGAGGTACGCACATGAGCCAGGTTAGCTTAAGAGAAATTCGTGACGCTGCCATTGCTGGCATTAAGACTGAGCTTACGACACTAAAAACAGTTGACAAGTGGGGTGGACGATTTGACTTGCGTCAAGCTTTAAGTCGCTCCTTTAAAGCGCCAGCACTATTTGTGTCTTGTCTTTCTAGTACGGATATTATTCAAACAACCGCTGGCACAACACAACAGCGCGGTGATTTTGCTGCCTTTTTAATTACGGTACATGGTGCTGGTGTTGATGCGGATGATTTAGCCCTTGACCTTGTTCAGCAATTAGCTATCTATTTATCTGGAAAAAATTTAGCTGGCCAAGATTTTGGTCTTGATATTAATGACGCTCAAGACATTAATCAGCGAAATCTTTTTAACGGAAAAGTAGGCACAAAGCGCGTAGCGCTTTGGTCAACACTCTGGAGCCATGAGTTTACCGGTAAGTTCCCAGATTGCAGCACCCTTGGTGATTTTGAATCATTGCAAACAGATTGGTATCCAGGCGGCGAAGGTGTCAGTGACGAAACACCGCTGCCCTACGATAGTGCTGCTGCACCAGCTGATCAGTTGGAGCCAGCACTAGGTACTGCGCCAGCAGCACAGGACAGTATTAATTTACAGGAGGAATCATAACATGCCACAGAAATTACTCAGAGGTACTTATGTACCAAGAGCAGGCATTACCGTAAAACTACCTGATCACCCAAGCGGGGTACCTGAGAAAGGTGCACGTATTAGGCGAACAACAATGGCACAACGTGCCATTCAGGTAGGCGACCTGCTGCTGCTAGCGCAGGCTGCATCGTCAACACAGACGGAGTCTAAAAAACAACCTACGAAATCAAAGAAAGGTAAAACCTCATGACGACAATCACCTTTGATACCTTGTCGGCTAACATCTTAAGGCCTGGCGTCCTGCAAGAGATTGCAGAAAGCGCAACACAGATAGAGACAGGCAACCGTCCAAATCGCGTGCTGCTTGTTGGGTACCGGTCTAGTAATGGTAGTGTTGCGGCTTTAACACCTAGGAAACCAACACGTATTAGCCAAGCCCAAGACTATTTTGGCGCAACTTCCATGCTCGCTAAAAAGTTTGCGGCGTTTTGGGAGATTCACCAACGATTTAAGGTTACCTGTATTGCAGTAGATGAGCCTAGCTCTGGTACTAAAGCAACAAAAACACTGACATTTACAGGTACCGCAACAGAGGCAGGTATCATTCATCTATATATAGATGGCATCTACGTGCCTGTTTCCGTTGCCAGCGGCGACGCGGCAGCGGATGTTGCTACAGCTGTACAGACTGCACTAGCGGCACGCACAGATCTGCAAATGACAAGTAGTGTTTCTAGTGGTGTTGTGACCTTAAGCGCTAATCATAAAGGTGTTCATGGTAATCACCATGACGTGCGTGTTAACTACCGTCAAGACGAAGATAATCAAACATTACCTGCTGGTATTAGCCTGGCCATTGCTGACGGCACCGCTGGTAGTGGCGTTATTGACATTACAACGATTACGGCTGTTATGGGTGACAGTCCCTATGAATTAATTGTGCAGCCTTTTTCCGATTCGCAAGCGTTATCTGATTGGGAAGAAGAATTGCAGCGACGTTGGGGTGATGACGAAAACCTAAATAGCGTCATGATGGTTCCTGTCTTTGGTACCCACTCAGCAAACACAACATTAGCTGAAGGTTTAAATACACAATTTATTTGTCCACTTAGTCTGCCAAGCAATATTCCTGCAACACCATGGGAGGTTGCAGCTCGTGTTGGTGCAATAGAGACAAATGTTAACGATATTGAAGTTGGTAGACCTTGCCAGCGACAAGTTGTTCCAAATACCTTGGTACCAAATGAAGAGCATCGATTTACAGGAGCGGAACGAGAAGCACAACTTCAAGCAGGCTTAAGTACATTTTACGTTGATGATTTTGGTAAGCTTCGCATTGAGCGCTTAAGAGCAACCTATAAACGAAACAGCGCAGGTGAAGATGATTACCGGTTCCGTGACTTTGTTGTTATGCGTATGTTGCAAGCTATGCGCTACGACTGGCAACGACGCATTCATTTAAAATTTGCTGACTGGAAATTTGCAAGCGATAACAACGCAGGCGGCCCTGGTAAACGTGTTGTTACACCTAATGTCTTAAAAGCAGAAGCACTATTTCAGTTTGATGATTGGTTTGATGAAGTCTTAGTGCAAGATCGTGATCAATATAAAAAAGATCTACGTGCCATTGCTTTAAGCGATACGCAGGCAGCAATGATTTTGCCACCACACCTTATTGGTCAATTTCGTCAAGTATTAACCCGTGTTCAACCCATTGTTAAGTAGAGGCGCTATATATTATGGTTGGTAAAAACGCAAACATATTAATTATAAAAGTTGAAGGTGTCCCTGAAGAGATGGTGACCGATAGCGTTACCTTTAATCCTGGTGGCATTGTTTCAGAAGATGTAAGCACCGATGGCAAAGCTGGCCGAAATCACACTGATCGGGAAGTGCCTGCAACGCTTAAAGGCAATATGGTGCTTGATGCTGGTTTTAGCCTTGCAGAATTCCGGGCAATAGCAGGTAAAAATATCACAATCGAAGCTCTAGCAACTGGACAGGTGTACAAAATGAGAAAAGTCAAACACGCAACAACGCCCGATATGAGCGGTGGTGTCGTGCCTGTTGATATCTATAGTGCACCAGCGGAGGATTTGTAAAATGCCAGATTTGCGCTTAGTTAAGCTAGAGACAGGTATTACGGTTGGTAATACGACATATAAAAAAGTTTGGATCAAAAAGCAGTTTACAGCTCAGGACGTTATGAATGCCACCCTTAACTCGGAGCGTCTGTTTTTAGTGCCAGGTACCGAAAAGAATCCGCAGTACGTAGCTAAGGTTAGTAATGTGCTGCTTGGTAAAGAGCTGGTAGAAATTATGGTTCAAGGTGTTGGCGAGAGAGATGACTTGACAGCAGTTACTCAGGCGGCACTAGCGAAGATGCCAGGGCATGAATTTGAGTATCTTGTTGAAATTGCTTATACGCTAGGACCAACAACACTGGAGAATTTAGCTAAGCTGGGGGAGCAACAGCCCGCTGGGTCAGTTACGTCATAGCGGGCGTGCAGCTGTTAGCTATTCATACTGGTTGGACGCGCGCAGAAACGGTTGATTTAGAACTACCGCTATTTTTTGTGCATGTCAATGCACTACGCGCTCAGTTTGCCTTGCGGGGTGTTACTTAAATGCCTAGCAGAACCGCAGAAGTCTTTGTTCGGATTAATGACAATGCAGCCACTGCTGGCAAACGTATTGGTCAAAATCTAAGTAATGCAGCAAATCAAGGTGCTCGTGTTTTTAGTCGCCTTGATCGTTTAGCTGGTCGTGTTAATGCAGGGTTGGATAGATTTGCTAATCGTTACACTGCAATTATAGGTGGTGCTGCAGCTGCAAAGGCCGTTCGCGATATTGCCGATCTTGACACACGCATGCGACTACTTGCCAATCAGGCAGGTATTACCGATGGCCAAATGCAGAAACTAAAAGATACGCTTTTCAATACTGCTCTAGATCCACAGTTTAAGTTACAAGTAAATGAACTACTCTTTGCTGTTGAGGAGATTGTTACAAAAGGTGCTGGCCTTCAAGTTGCAGAGGAAAATTTACACAATATCGCACTTGTTATGCGGGCAACGGGCTCAGCGGGTCGTGATGTTGGTAGTACAATTGCAGATCTGATTCAGAAGTTTGACCTTCGAGGACCGCAAGAGGTCTTAGAAGTTTTATCGATATTGGCGCAACAAGGTAAAGACGGTGCTTTTGAGTTACGCGATATTGCAGCATTGTCTGAGCGCATCTTTGCCAGTGCCGCAGGCACAGGGCGACGTGGTGTTGAGGCAGCAAGAGAAGTTGGTGCGCTCATACAAATTATTAGACAATCAACTGGCTCATCAGAGCAAGCCACAACAGCTTTTGAGCGACTATTTGATGCTATTACAATCGATAAGGTTAAGGAGCTTACCGGTGTTGGTATTGAGATCTTTGATCCACAAAAGATTAAAGAAGGCGTTCGGGTCGCAAGGCCGCTTACAGAAATTGTCAAAGATATTATTAAGGCAACCAAGGGCGACACGACACTGCTTGGCCAAGTTTTTGATATTCAGGCATTACGCGGTCTGCGTGCTTTCGCTATTGAGTTTCAAAATACAGGCACCTTAAAAAGTGTCGAAGAGTTTTATGGTGTTGCTGGTGATTCAAGTATTTTACTTAACGATGCACGAAGAAATGCAGAAGGTTTAAGCGCATCTCTAACGCAATTAGGTAATGTCTTTCAACGTTTTGCAGATAAAAACTTAGCAGGACCACTTACACGTTTAGCTGATGCTATCAGTGCTATTGATCCAGAGAGACTGGCAGGTGGGCTTGGTGTCTTTTTAGGTACTGCCACTACATTAGGAATCGGTGCAAAATTTAG
Organism: Ylistrum balloti; assembly: GCF_031769215.1. NCBI lineage: Eukaryota > Metazoa > Mollusca > Bivalvia > Pectinida > Pectinidae > Ylistrum > Ylistrum balloti. The sequence continues at coordinate 20,708 of NW_026782945.1, read as the reverse complement.
TAAAGCCCATGGTGATTTTTTAGGAGGTGCGACAGGCCTGCCAGGAGCGCCTGGCGGTTACAGCGTTGAAAATCCTTTACCTGTGATGGTAGTAAATGGCGCACCTGGAGGCGGTGGTGCTGTAAATGGTGGTGTTTTTACTGGTACAGGTAAGCGCGGTCTTGACGCAGCAACAACACAAGCTTTAACCTTTGCTAGATCTGCTGCCACAATGGCAGCTGCTAGCGCTGTCTTTTCTGGTGCGGTCGATACGTATAAGATTGCAACCAGTAAGGAAGGTCATCTTATTGATAAGGCAGGCGATATTTCTAAAGTTGCTGCTAAGACGGCTGGCGCAGGATTAGGTGTCTTTGGTGGCGCAGCCCTTGGTGCGGCGCTTGGCTCGATTGTGCCTGGTGCTGGCACTGCTGTTGGTGGTATTCTTGGCGGTGCCCTTAGTCTTGCTGGGGCTTTTGGTGGCGGCTTTGTCGCAAAAGAATTTGTTGGTGAAGTTATTGATGTACTTCGTGAAGGTGCAGACAGTGCCTTGTTTGGCGGTAAAGGTAGAGAGCCTTTAGTTGTTGATGTTAATGTTGGTGCAGCAGATGGCCTAACCGCGAATGCCTCTGTTCGACCAACCTCAGCTACGCAAGCTAATATTACTGTCCAGCATGGAGTTCTCGAATGACCTGGCGAGACGAATACCGTCCAGGTAGTTTTCGAGGAATTGAGTTTGCCTATCATGGCGGCTCTATTCAGATTGGTGCTAGAGGGCAAATCATAGAATTGCCCGCATCGCAAGATCAAGTACCATTGCCTGTTGCGCAGGGATTTGGAAAACGGGCTTGGCGTCTGCGGGTGCGCTGTTCGGTTTTTGAGCCTAGCTATATTGCAAAACGTAGTCAGCTAATCAAAGCTCTAGAAAAAGATACACCAGGCAGATTAGTTCATCCAACATTAGGACTACTTACCGCTGTCGTCTACGATCCTGCAACCGTTAGCGAAGACGTTGACACACAAGGTGGCCGCTCAACCTTTACAATTCCTTTTACGATTATTGCAGAGCGTATCGCGTTTCCTGATATTACACCTGATACACAAGGTGTATCTGATTTGCGAGCTGATCAGTTGATTCAAGCTGCTCTTTCTGATTTTGCAGATAAGTTTCGTGCTGAAACGGGCTTTGCTGCAAATCACGCCACAACAGTTATTGGTGCAACAACAGGTATTTTGCAAGGCATTGCTGCACCACTAGCAGCAACATCTAATCTTACAGCTAGCTTTGAAAGCAATATTAAAACACTAAATTCTGGCATTGCGAATCTACTGACACAGCCTGCTAATTTAGCTGATAGTATAAGATCCCTTATCGTGACACTGGCTGTCATGACACCAGATACATTAAGTCGCGCAGCCCTTAGTAATTTGTACGCTATTGAGTCTCTGCTCACATTACCCAACGTTATTGGTAATACGCCACGCAGAAGACAAGCCCGCGTTAATCAAGAAGCACTTGTTCAATTAATGAAACGCATTAGCGTTGCAGAACAAGTTCGTGCTGTCAGCAAACAAGACTACGATGTTTTTGATGAGGCTGTCTCTGATCGTGATCTTGTTACGACTCAAATACGTAACCTGATCCTTGAAACAGAGTCCGATTTAACGGGTAAGCAAATACCTATTTCAAATACAACTCTGTTTGCATTACAAGATCTACAAGCTGCCCTGATTGAAGATCTTAATGCACGGGCATTAAAACTACCGCAACTTGTTAATTACGCACCAAGTTCACCACTGCCAGCTCTTGTGTTAGCACATAGCTTATACGCTGATGCAACGAGAGCTGATGAGATTGTACAGCGTAACCAGATTGAAAATCCAAACATTATAAGCGCTGGCCAAGATCTTAAGGTGGTTGCTTATGCTTGACTTAAAGCTTGTCGCAAATGGTGAAGTTTTTAATGCTTGGCAGACCGTTCATGTTACGCATACGATTGAAGCAATCTCAGGCGCTTTTAATATTACAGCTGTTGATACGATCGGAAAACAAAATCAAGGCTTAAAAAAACTCTATTGTGGAACAAAAGTCGAGATCTATGTTTTAGGTAAACAGATTATTACAGGCTACATTGATGACGTTGTTCCTGAGTATGACGATAAACACTATCGTGTTACGCTTACCGGTCGTAGTAAGACGGGAGATCTTGTTGACTGTGCTGCGATCTATGGCACAGGCACTTGGAAAAAACGTACTGTTTTTGATATCGCAACAGATCTTTGTAAACCATTTGGTATTAACGTTATTGCAGAGGTTGATCCTGGCAAGCCACTAGCAACATTTAGCTTAAATGATGGCGAAACCGTACAGCAGGCGCTAGCTCGTGTTGCGGGTTATCGTGGTCTACTTTTAACAGCAAATCATCAAGGCGATCTTGTTTTAACGCAAGCTAGCAGTAAACGATTAGCATCTGTTTTAGAATCTGGTGTTAATATCGTCAAAGCAACTGGACGGTTTAGTTTTTTACGTCGATTTAGTATTTACCGTGCTAAAGCTCAAAATGGTGATTTAGCATTATCTCCTAAAGATCGTACCGATCTTGTTGTTGAGGCTAAAGATGACGCTATAGGTCGCTACCGACCAACTATCGTACATGCAAAAGCACAAGCAGATCACGAGCGTTTAAAAACACTAGCGACCTGGCGCAGAAATGTTGCTAGCGGTAAATCTAGACGGTATGTCATTACAGCACCAGGCTGGACAATGGACGATGTAGCACAAAATCCATGGCCTGTGAATCGTTTAATACGTCTTCGAGATCAGCAGTATTTAGGCATAGATCAAGAACTACTTATTACAACAGTTGAGTATATCTTTAATGATCAGGATGGCTTAGTATCACGTCTGTCGTTAATGCCTAAAGAAGCTCTAAGTCCCATGGAACAATCGGAACCAGTAGGAGGTGTTTTGTGGGCGCAATAACGCTAGATGATGTCGAGCGCATGCTAAAACCTTTTGAAGATAGATTAAATAATCTATTTCGTAGAGCTACGCTTGTCGCTGTCCAAGATCAGCACGATACACAAAAACAGCAAATACGTTTTAACGGTGATCAAGATCGCGATGCGCTAGCAGTTTATCCTTATGGCTTTAACGCACATCCACCGCTTGGTAGTGAAGTATATTTATTGCAAGTTGGATCTGATCCAGATGATTTAGTTGTGATTGCAGCAGTAGATAAAAATAGTCGTATTAAAAATCTACCAGAAGCAAAAGTAGCTATTGGTAGCAGTAGCGCTGCGGAATTATTAGATATTGTAGATCGTCTAATTGCAGTTTTGCAGTCAGCAACAACAGCAACGCTGATGGGCAATCAACCTCTAGATCCAGCAACACAAACAACGTTAACGCAATTAAAAACTGAACTTAATACCATTAAGGGGTCAGCGTAGTGCCGCTTAATGCAACATCGCTAGGTTCTGAAATACAAGCAGCCATTAAGGCTACTGCTGATTTTGAACTCGTAACTGGAGCTGAACCACGCTTTCAAGCTATTTGCAATGCCATTGCAACGGCAGTTATTGCTCATATTCAAGCCAATGCACAGGTACCTGCTGGCATTGCTGTTTCAACAACAGGAAGTGCTGTTAGTCAAACTGGAACCACAACGTCGCCAGGTACAGTTCTATGACTGATCTAGCTTTAGAATTTAACGAAAGCGTAGGTTTCTGGGACTTAGTCCTAGCGGACGGCGATACCCTAGCGGGCGGCGATGTTCTAGCGAACGGCGACTTAAAAACGGATGACGGTTTGGCGACCGCTATTATCTTGAGTATCGGCACAGACAGACTTGCAGATGAGGATGATGAACTTCCAGATGGCACAACAGATCGTCGTGGCTGGTGGGGTGATTCTTACAGTGACATACCAGGTGATTTAATTGGATCAAGAACTTGGCTTGTAGAGGGTGCTAAAAATGTTCAGGATGCTACTGCTCGCAGGAAAGATTACACACAAGAAGCATTACAGTGGTTGCTTGATGATGGTATTGTTGCGGGTATTCAAATAGACGTTACTGCAGAACAATTAGAAGCACCTGGCAGTTACCGTCTCTGTAGCTTAATTCAGATTGAAAGACGCGAAGATACACCCCATAAGTACCGCTTTGAATCTTTCTGGAGTGTGGCATGACGATATTTGAAAAGCCAACAATACGCGAAATTGATAGCCGCATTAAGGGCGATATTAATGCGGCATTAGGTACAGAAGGAAGTATTTTAAGAAGACGACTTATTGCTGTTTTTAGTCTTGCGTATGCAGGTGCTGTTTATGGTCTTTATGGTTTTATTGAGCGTTTTGCCAAACAATTATCACCTAAAACCGCAACGGGAGCCTGGTTAGAACTATGGTGTCGCGTCTTTCGTATCTATCGTAAAGCACCTAGCTTTACAGTACGTGAGATAACAATTACGGGTACTGACGGCGCTATATTGTCAGAAGATATAAGTTATGTGGATGAAGATGGCAACGAATTCAAGACTGCCAGCGCTACGACGATCTCTAATGGTTCGGCCACGGTTCTTGTAAATGCAACAGTTGCAGGCAGTGCTAGTAATGTTGCTGCAGGTAGCAAGCTAAGCTTAACAACGACCATTTCAGGTATTGATGGTGAGGCTGTCGTTTTAGATAGTGCAAACAATGTAGATGGTTTTAATTTAGAGACAGACGAGGCGCTACGCGAACGGCTGTTTGTGCGTCTAGCGGCACCACCTCAGGGCGGTGGTGTTACTGATTATCGATTACGCGCACTTGAAGTAACTGGATTTACTCGCGTATTTGTAACGCCAAATTATGGCGGCGTTGGCCACGTAGGTGTCACGGGACTACTTGACGATGCTGACGATATTATCCCAACTCAAGCACAACTTGATCTGCTTTATGGTCATTTAACCGATGATGATTTTTGGCCACTAGGTGACATTATTGTGGTCTACGCCCTGGCGGGCGTACCAATTAATCCCGAAATTGAACTTATTCCTGAATCTGGTGCTGACGAAGATACCGTTAAGGCAGCAGTTATTTCAGAACTTAAAGATATGCTTGCCTTACGTGCAGGTCCTGGTGTCACAATTCGACGTGAATGGATTCAAGAAGCTATTAGTCGTGCCGTTGGTGAATATGGTCATGTACTGCTAGCACCAACAGAAGATGTCACAACAACAAACACAGAAATCGCAACACTAGGAATACCTACTTGGACATGAGTTCAACAACAAGTCAGTACCGTAGTGTTTTATTAAAGCTACTACCTCGCGGTGATGCTTGGGCTAAGTTTCGTGGCTCGCGCTTATATCAATTTTGCGAAGGGCTAGCAGGTGAATTTGTACGTGTTCATAATCGCGCGTTAAAGCTTTGGAATGAACTGCCCTTTAATGAACCAACACATACATTAGCGGACTGGGAAAGCGCTATGAAGCTTCCTGATGCGTGTTTGAGTATTGCACCGACAATACAAGAGCGTCAAGCTGCTGTTAGGGCGCGGTTTTCAGCTGTTGGTGCGATTAGTCAAGGCTATTTAATTGATCAAGCAGAAAAGCTTGGATTTACGACAACGCTTGAGCGTTTTGATCCTGATCGTGCGCGTTGCGGTACAGCACGCTGTGGTACTGCTGTTTGTAGTAAGTCTGATCAAGTACGTGTTCTTAGGCTTGTTATTACAGCAGGTAGTAACGCTTTAGATATTTTGAGATGCCATATCGACAGCATTAAACGTCCAAGCATTCTTATTGTTTACGACGACCGGCGAGGAGGTTAAGAAATGGACCGAACAGAAGCAGAAGGTCATGTTAATAATCGTTATGTAGATCGTGATTTAGCCAGTGGTGTTGAAGGTACAGCCTTACTGGCAACAGATCGTAATCAAACACAAGAAGAGCTTGTCGGGTTAATTGAGCATGCAGGATTGACACCTGACGCTAATGATACAACACAAGTTAGGCAGGCTATTGAAGAGATAGCAGATCAACAAATAGAAACAGCTATAGAATTTGATCTGTATTTACTGGCCTCTAAAGCAGTAAAAGCAGATGCGACCGGCTCTGATGGTGATCCACCAGGTACAGATACCGGTGGCGTTGTTTTTAGAGGTACTCAGGCGTTTGATACAGGCACAATAGGCGAGCAAAATACTCAAGTTCGTAAGCATGGGACAGGTGTCTACCATATTGCTCTACCGTCTCTTGGTCTTCCTAATTCAGTTGGTCATGTGCTGTTAAATGTAGGCATCAAATATACAGGCAATAACGATGTAATTACCATACGAGCAAAACGAAATGCTGCTAACAGTAGATTCGAAATTCAAATTTTAAAATCATATTTATTTAGCGGAACAACGGTTTTAGGTAGTCCTGTCGATTATTCTTTTTGGTTTCAGATCTTTTCAAGAGTTAGGGATTAGAAGATGTATAGGTATGTACAGCTAGGCAGCAATCGTCAAGTTATTGGCTCTCTAGAGCAATTTTGCCACTGTTTTTAGTGTTAGGTCTGTTATGGGATATTGTTCCATTTCTGCATAAACAAAAGCACGATACAATCAGTTATTTTATGCGGCAATGGACACATGACGGTTGGTTTATCTTGCCTTTGTTTTGTGGTGCTTTATGTGGACATTTCTTTATTGCAGTTGATTTACCCTATGCAAATCAACGTCTAATTGCTTTTGGTGTCATTGTGTTGTTGTCGCTCGTCGGTAGTATTTTGTGCTGGCGATTTGATGTCACACTTAATACGTTTGTATCAGCTTGTATTTTTATTGGTGCTGTTATTTTAGGGTCTCTTCTTTGGCCAAATGAGGTACTTAACTAGATGGCAATACATAACACAACATTCTCTACTTTAAGCTCAGGAACCAGGGACAGCAGAGCCGACAAGGGTGCAATCTACTACCTAGACGGCAATACGACAAACGGTAGATTAAATATTGGCTCTAACGCAACCTGGCAGGTTGGAGATAATACACATATTGTCTACGATGGAAATCCAAATCATTCTTTTATGGCTGGTACTGTTGAGGCGACAGGGCTTGTTTTTGTTGCGAAACCTAATAACGGTAGAGCTGACTTTGCGGGGGCTAGCGGCGGCTTTACAGCGACAGATATTACGTTTGTGTTTTTGGGCTCAGGTAGTGTTTATAGTCATTTAGAAAACGCAAGGAATCAGTTTTCAGGTTTTGCTAGATTTATTTTTGATATGACCTCTGGCAATGCCTATGTGCAGTTTGCTAATCGCGAATACGCAAACGTTACCCTCGATGTAAAATCATCCAATTCAGCAACGCTAAATATTTATCCAGCTCGTAGTCACAGCGGCTTTACCTCTTTGCCCGCATTTAGAACTAAAAATTTTACTGGCACATTAGTGTTTTTAAAAGGTACACAAAGCACGTCCCATGGACGGATTTACGATCCTGTCTATGAGGGTGTGGTAAATAACTTGTTATCGTTAAGGAGATCGGGAGGTGGTAGTTCTAATGATCAAAAAGAATATTTTACGATTGATGTAACAGTAATTGCGCACGATGATGCAAAAATACGAGTAACAGATAGTACCAATACGGAGCAACACAATAAAAATCTAACAGATGCTAATACAAAAATATACGCCAACGATGGCACAACCGAGCTAGCTTATTATGCTGGTAAAAAAGTAATTCCTTGCCTAGTAAGAACAGTCGGCGATACGACCTCATCAGCAAGAAACCAGATTAGTTACTTAATCAGAAGAGCGGGCTATCAGGAGATAAAAGTTGATAACCTAGCAATGAATAATCCTGTTGTAATTAAAGAGATGCTAGTAGATGAAAAATGGAGCAGTACTGGTACGATTGCGGAAGCTAATAATGCGAGAGTAGCCTATGACGAAATTCAAAAAATATTATCCACAGATCTTACGCTGCCAGGCGATTTGGTTGACAGGTCTGGCGACACGCTAATTACTAATAACCGCAACTTGGTGCGACTAGCCTTGCCAGAAAACCCAACACAAGCAGAGATTGACACGTACAATAATGCGGCTCCAATAAGTTATGACGCAGGCACAAACACAATCACAATTAAAACCGGAGCGACTAATACAGATTATGCAGACGCTAGCTTTGACGGTTCAATAGATTGCGGTACAGGAACTTTTGCAGCAAACGGTGTAACGGTTTCTGGGGTTATTGAGGATAGCGCAGGTGTTCGGGTGGTTGTATCTGTATCACATGAGGGTGCTTTTAATATCTTAGCTCAATCAATTGACGATCAAGATAATGTAACTGAACTAGCATTTGCTAGTAATGTAGATCGTATGGTCTATACAGTGCCACGTGACCGCACAATTAAATTAGCAATCTGGTCAGAAGGTTACGATGTTCAATATCGCGAATTAAGCACAGAAAATGGCGGTGTTCGCTATATCGCAGAATTGACCGAAAATGATGCAATCGATACGAATCTAGATGTTAGTGCAATCCTGACAGATATAAACGTGTCGTTAGCAACGAATCAATATAACGTTACATTTAATACCGCAGTATCGTTAAATATTGAACAAATTAAAGCTGTTCTTCATCAAGTCTTAGGCAGAGAAAATAGTCTACGTGCTAGATTAGCGGTAGGTTCTAATCCATCTGTAGAGATTCAATCAGATGAAATTACGATAAATCGTCCAAGTGTCTTTTTACGACGTGATTCAGTATTAGCCATAACAGATCGAGTTGAATTAAACGGCTTTTTTAATACAGATAGTGCAACTGCTATTGATAGTAGCTATGTCCTAAATCCGTCATCTACAGATGGTACGTTTGTCTCGTTTTTAACCGTAAAACCGACGCTTGATCCAGCATTATTAGCTAAAGAAGTAGAAGTAAAACTAGAACATCGTTTCAATAACCTACAACAACCAAAGATAGGATAGGAGAAAAATAATGAGTAGAGGAACGATTGCACAAGGCAATAATATTAGAGAAACGTTTCCAGTGTATGATTACACAGGAGCGTTAGTAAATGCAGATAGCACGCCAACCATTGAAGAGGTGCATGTCGACGGGACTGCAACATCTTTAACAACAGGTGTTAGTCAGTTGCAAGACACTACCCCTGCAAGCATTACAGGTCTGTATCAATTTACAGTAGATTCAACATCGTTAAGCGTCGGCTCTCATGTTTCAATTCTTGTAAAAGCAATTGTTGATGGCAACGTAGCTCACGCTGTTTACGATTACGAGATTGTATCTTACGCAAATCAGGTACCACGTATCGGCTAATGCTGTATCGTCCTGGCAATACAATCCGCAGGTTATTTTATGTGCGCGGGGTTGATGGTAAGCCCATTAACCCCGACGCAACACCTGTTATTGCAGTATTGCGTAATGAAATAGAGACAACAGTAGTAGTAGCGCTGACGCAATTAGATGTGGGCTATTTTGCTGCGGAACTAGATCTACCAGATAACTGGTTACAAGGTGATGAAATCTATTTAAAGATAGAGGCAACAGTATCTGGTTATGTGGCACAAGAGTTATTACATGTTGGAACGATTAATACGATCCAAGTAGATGAAGGCGAGGTTGCGCAAAAGATTCTTGAAGGTGGCTTGCAGGATGCTTTAAACAACGCTGCAGCAGAGGTTAAAGCAGTGCAAACACAGATATCTGGTAAGAAGACAATCGTTATCCAATCTCCGATTGGTGTTGACAAAACAATCACAATAGTAAAGGGTGATGACTATCATCACTTAGAAGGTAGAGCCATAGATTTTCACGAATCAACAACGGGGGAATTTGGCGATTTATCAGGATCAACGATCGTCTTCAAGACAGACTCTGTCGAGGTGGCGGGATCGACATTTGAGGGCACGAATCCAGAGACGAAAGCGACTGTATCTGTATTAAGATTTGAGCCAACAAAAGAGCAGACCGCATTGTTAAACAGTAGTCAGTATGTGGTAAAAATTACACGATCTAATGGTCATGTGACAACGATAATAGAGGGTAGATTGCGGGCTAAATTTGCACCCTAAAGTCAAGGTATTTACGCCTTTTTAAGTCTCTAAATGAGACAAGAGTAGTTTCTATTAAGAAACGTTTCTAAAATTAAAACGCCGTTTTATTAATTTACAATACAAGCATAAATAAAATTTCATATTTATGACTTACTTACACGAAAAAGTTGCAAACCTCGTGTCCCCGTACAATGAGGATCTCTGTCTCTTCACCCATAAGACCACTATTAAAATCTTTGGTTGCCATCAAACTAAAACCTGTATCACAACCACCCTTAGATAACCAGCGCGAGACCTCATCAGCACCTAAGTCATAAGAAACAACTTCATCTTCCGTGCCATGAACATGTACTAACGATACAGGATCCTGGCCCAAACAATCTTGAGGGTTCAAAAAAGATAATCCTGCTACAACAACAATACGTTTGAACAACTTTGGATATTCGCAAGCCATTCGATAGGCCATATAGCCACCGTTAGAATGCCCAAGTAGAACAACATGCTGAGGGTCTACTGCCAATGTTGCTTTTGCCTCTTCAATAAGTGCTGTTAGATATACAACATCATCAACTCCTTGACCAAAATAGTCACAACATTCTGGCGTCGCGTTCCAAAATTGATCACCATCTGGATTTTCAGTACCTTCAGGTAGCAACAAAATAAAATCAGCTATATCTACACGTCTTTCTAATTGAAAAATAAGATCATTAAGACGTGCAGTAGCAGAATAACCATGCAAAAGGATAATAAGTGGGTAACGTTCTTTATGGTCATATTCTCGCGGCACAACCACCTCTGCTGGACGTAAACCACCAATAAAAGTAGGTGCTTGAATAGGTAATTGCTCAGTCTGAAAAGGAGAGCTACAGGAGGACAAAAGAAAACATAACAATCCAAGAAGCCTTAACATACGATTCATTTTAATAAGAGTCCACTTAATGCATACATAAATGGTCGGGGCGACTGGATTCGAACCAGCGACCACACGACCCCCAGCCGTGTGCGCTACCAGACTGCGCCACGCCCCGACATACGTAATATAATAAACTTACTGAATGAAACTAGCTGGCAACGTATAAACGTATAGAATTTATAATATAACAGGTTACTTTTTCACCTACTATACCCATTCACCACAACGTCAAATATTGCTTAATACAAACCACCATTTAGATCTAACTCGTAACCAAAAACGTTGGTTTTTGATTGCGGTTATCTCTATATTAACTTTTCAAACCTTAAATACATATGTTGTCTTTAGCGGCAATGCACAAGAATTACTAATTGATGAACAGTTATTTAACCAAACGGCAAACAATATAACCCAACAGCACACGTTAGCAACTAAAACACAATACGGTACATTTCGTAGCTATTGGGTACCTATCTATCCATTATTTTTAGCAATCATTAAAACAACACTAGGAGAAAATTTAAACCATATACGATTTATCCAAGCGCTCCTAGGAATACTCATTGCTTGGTTGACTTTTCTCATTGCACGCAATGCTTATGACAACCAAATCGCCTTTCGTAGTTTTTTGATAACTCTATGTTACCCATCTCTGGTAATGCATCAAATAACACTTTTACCACTGACCCTGCATACATTTTTTATTGTGCTGTTTGTCTATTACATTCAAAAATCAGATTATTTAGCAGATCCTTGGTATACACTAGCAGCAGGTTTATTTGCTGCAGCGGCGACATTAACACGGGCCGAATTTTTAATCGTACCGTTTCTATTGATCATTGTCTGTTTTTGTTTTACAAAATGGAACGATGTTCGCCCATTAAAATCTTTGGGGATTATTATTTTTCTACTCGCTTTTTTTCTTGGGTTATTTCCTTGGCTAATTCGCAACTATATTGTTCATCAATCCTTAGTTCTACAAACAAGTTCTGGGCGTTCTTTATGGGAAGGGAACTACCCAGGAGCCTCTGGTGATGACTTTTCACGTTGGTTATCGAACAAACCATTACCGGACATTGTCAAACAAGAGCTATACCGTTTTCCTAATCAAGAACTAGCCTGGGACAAAAACCTACGAGTAGCGAGTTACCAAAGTATTTTGGATACCCCTAAAGAATCGTTTCTCCGTGGTATTCGCCGTATTGGTTATCTATGGAATATTGAAATTCGCCCTTACCTTTGGGCTTTTACTAAAAGTAATCATCTCCACGTAGAAATCTCACAAACCGGAATATTTATCATATTACTACTTATTTCCGTGACATCATTTCTATTACTGCTTTATACCATCATTGGCCTACGTAGCTCACCGATAACTATTGTAACGGTCTGTACAATTGTCTTTATTGCACACTTAACAATTATTGCTTTTATTGTTAACGGAAACTCACGCTACCATCTACGCTATATACCTTTTTTTTCCATTGCGGCAGCAATCGTTAGCCATAAAAAAATCAACTTCAAACACTGCTACCATAGTTTAAAACAGCAGCCAATACATATATTATTAACCTTAATACCTATAATAGTTTTTGTACTCAATATCTTATTGATTAATGAGTGGCACCAAATCGCAACATTATTATTTAACTAATCTAAAATTCTCCGCCGCTTCATCTGTTGATGACCAAATATAAAGATGCCTGTAATCAAACCACTACTGCTCAAAAAAAGAAGTGAGAACATCAGCATAATAATAGACCCCTTAGAACTCAATAAAGAGACATAAAGCATCACAACACCAAGCGTACTAAAAAGTCCTAAAAGAGCGACGACACGTACATAACTAAGACACCCATAAATAAGCTCACTGCCCCAAAAAACAAGCTGTAATAAAGAATAAGAACTAGAACCAGCAGTCCGTTTACCGGCTGGAAGATAAACAAGCTCATAAGAAATGCCCGAGAGCTGTGTTAATAAACCAAAATGTGAACACGCTTTAGGATAATTAAGAATTTTTTGCGCATCTGCTGCTAGCATCACACGAAAATTACCAATACCATCGACAAAATTTTGCCGCGATAGTAGGTTGAGTAAATAATAAAAACAGCGTGATCCTAGGTTACGCAAAAAATGGTAAGGTCTTTTTTGGCGAACCGCTAAGATGCAACGTTTTTGTGTCTGCGCCTGCTGAAAAAGATCAGATAAATAGTCAAGACGGTCTTCTAAATCACAATCAACTGTCGTAATAAAATCACCTCTAGCTACTCGCAGGCCTGTTAAAATTGCTGCACATTCTCCTAAATTCGTTTGGTGCTTTATGACATGAATATGGTTATCGTGCTGCGTAAATTGTGTGATGAACTCAACAGAATCATCTGTACTTGCATCGTCAACAAAAATAAGTTCATATGCCACCGAGATCTCAGCAAGTACTAGTTTAAGCTGTTGATAGAATAAACTAAAGATAGCTTCTTCATTATAAACAGGCACTATAATAGATAGAACTGGCTTTGTTACATAACGTGTCATAACTAAATACTTTAGCGACGATATAACTTTTAAACAAAAAAGAATATACTGGGCGTAAGTAAGATAATGTCAACACACTCTATTCCATTTTTTGATTTCACACGACGCGCAAGTTTACTACTAGCAGAAATAGATACCTATAAGAAAAAAATCCTGAATTCAGGAAATGCTCTTGACGGACACTACACACAAACATTAGAAATGGCATTAGCTGAATACTTTGGTATGCAGCATGCTGTTTTAATCGGTAGTGCAACAGATGGTCTAACACTAGCAATTCATAAGCTTTGTGCAGACCGCAATGGAGCCATTCTGACTTGCGGTCACGGATTTGTTGCACAAATTATGGCCAGTCACCGCATCCAAAAACCTGTAATTTTAGTAGATTGCACGTTAGAAACAGGACAAATTGACACTAATCACGTCGAAGCTTGTTTACGTAAAAACGATATTGCTTGTCTTTATGTTGCAAGCCTTCATGGTATCGCAGCACCACTTACAGACTTACGCAGGCTCGCTGATCAATATGGCATTCCAATGATTGAAGACTTTGCACAAAGTGCTGGTGCATCTTGTGAAAAAGGTCTTGTTGGCACCTATGGTAATTTAAGTGTCACATCTATCTACCCAACAAAACCTTTAGCTGGTATTGCAACAGGAGGAGCCATTTTAACAAACCATACCGACCATGCTGATTGGTGCCGTCGTGGACGCTTTTTTGGTTTAGATGCTGGCTATGCAAATGAGCCTCTTGTCCATGCACGTATGTCAGAATTATCTGCCGGCGCTGCTTTGCGGGGTTTATCCTATTTTGAAACACTACGATATGAACGAGAGCAACTCTTTAAACGCTACCAACAACATTTAGATACAACTTTTCACGGCCCACGCGCCCTTCCCCAAGATGGCTCTGCCTACCATCACTACATCATTTATGTTAAAAATCGCGACAACATCCGTAAACAACTGCAACAGAAAAGTATTGGAACAGGAACTTACTTTCCTGTAACCCTACTGGAACACCAGATGTCTTTAGGCCATATTGAAACGTTTGAAGAGATACCTAATTGCTATTTTCATGCAAAACATAATCTGGCACTACCTTTATGGGAAGGTCTAACAGAGGCCCAAATAGATTACATTTGCGAAACTGTGCTTAAAATTGCGGAGCCAGCTTAAGACGGTTTAAGTTAGACGATCTAAAGCTGTACGCACAACTTCAGTAGCAATCTTAGGATAACGACGAGGATTAAATACCAGATTAGACATCGTGGCACACTCAAACGTACAACGACAGCGAGTCTGCTCAATATACTCACGCACATTTCTGGCTTGCTTACTGTTCATCACACGATGAATATCATATTGGTAATCACGTAGATTACCAAAACTATAACTTGTAAGCTTATTCTCTTGATCTCTTGACTTAGGTAACGTCTCAATAATTTCGCATGGATCAACCATACCATTATGACGAACCACAATAAATTTTTGCCCCGCATTGCAAGGATGTATAAATGTATGATGGCGATAAGTTTCTAATACAACTTTTTGTTGCTGTCGTGTAAGCCCCTGTACCATAAGACCACGAAGGCTAAAAGGTTCTTTTTTTTGCTCCGCTTGTAAATAGGTACATGCTTGTTTATAAATCTCTGGATCAACTATTTTTAAGGTTGCATCTTTTGGTAAACCACGTGTCAAAACAAGGTCACGATAGTCTATAGGTAAATGGCGACCTAGCCAACGTAAAATATCAATAATACGATCCTGGTTTGTTGACATCAAACATGTTGTTGTATGAATAGAGACATTACTAAACCGTTTTTTTAAACTTGCAGCTCTATCAATCGTGTCACATAAGCGTAAAAAACCATTAGGTGTTTTACGTAGCTGGTCATGACGTTCATCCAAATCATCAACAGAAACACAAAAATTCAAATGAACGCTACTTGGCAAAATATTTAAAATGCGCTCAGTTTGGGTAACGATCTTCTGTGGTTGATAACCATTCGTATTAACTGTGATATGTGTCAAAGGATTATGCTGTACAAATGCATTAACAATCTCAACCAAATCTTGTCTTAAAAAAGGTTCACCTCCCCCGATGGTGAGTTGAACAAGGTGGTTGAAATGTCTAGCTATTTTTTCTATCTCCGCAAGGGTTAAATCACTACGACCATTGTCTTCTAATTCCTGCCAATAAAAACAATGGTCACAACGTGCATTGCAAAGGCTTGTCACAAATAAAATGAGATAGCTAGGTTTTGAATGCCAAGACGCTGTAGCAACACGAGTAGCAGCATTGAGGAAACTCAATGTTTACCCCACGCGAACATCTTACTTTGTATAAGACTAAACGTTCCCCAAATAGCTCCACAAAAAATAATAATACTATTGAGTGGATAGACAACAAGAAGACTTAAAGCCATACCAGCACCATACAATTTAAATGCAAACATAAATAGTGGCGAAATACTGATGATAAAAAAGCTATAGGAAAAAATAGCAATACCTAACGGTAATAGCTGCAAAAGCCATAAAGCAAGAATAGTTATACTTGCGATGGCAAGTAAACGGCAGACAGCTTCTTGAGATGTTGCGACAGTCGAATCAAACTGTCGCCGCTGCCAAAATAGTTGAACCCAAAGCTTTGTACGACGAAAAAATTTAACAGCATTAGGTAAAAAATGAGGAAAATGATGTATGACAATGAATTCTTTGTCAAAGTTTACATGGGTCTCATTTAAAAGCCGATAACCAAATTCATAATCTTCGACATCAGCATCTCGGTAGGTTTCATTAAACCCTTGAAGAGTATCAAAAAGTTGTTTGCGGATAACACCACAGCAGGCTTCAAAACATTCCATCTGCGTACCAACCGTATTGTAATATGCCATAAGCATCGCTTTATAACGAGGGAAAAAACCTGGATTAGCCGGTTCCTTAGCATAAATCCCCATCACCGCATCAACATTATCTCTCAAGCTGTCAAGTTGCTGTTCTAATCTAGGCCAAGTTGTCTTTGTTAACATCACATCAGCATCTAAAAACCAAAGGAAAATACCTTTAGCTGCTTGCGCACCACGATTCCGTGCTACTGCAGGTCCTTGATTGCAATCTAAAGCAATCAAGCGTGCTGCTGGTTGCTGCTCAATAAACAACTGAGCCAACTCAGAAGAGTGATCACAGCTACCGTCATCAACCAAAATAAGCTCGTTATGAATAAAAAAAGACGCATCGACAGAGTGCAGTAACTGCCCAAGTGTCGCCTCAGCATTAAAAAAGGGAATAACCATGGATATAAAAGGACGTTCTACATACTGCATGACTGCTAACCTAAGCGTGTTACGACTCAATCTATATTGTAAAATATGGCACACAAATTTGCGGTCGTCTCCGAAATAACCTATGTTTAAACCATGTCTGCTATTATTCTCATTTCAAATGATGATGGTTATCGTGCCAATGGTATCGCATCACTTTTAAACTTTGTTCAAGACTTAGGTATAACCTATACAATTGCACCAGATCAAGAACAAAGTTCCTGTGGCCATGCACTAACCTTACACCGTCCCCTTCGTGTTACAAAAGAAGGCAAACACCTTTGGTCTGTCGATGGCACACCAACAGATTGCGTTCATTTAGGTCTACGCAGCACGGTTCTACCACAGCAACCAAAACTTGTTTTAACAGGTATTAACCATGGTAGTAATTTGGGTGATGAAATTACCTATTCCGGCACAGTCGCAGGGGCAATGGAAGCCTGTCTACTGGGTGTACCATCGATTGCCTTTAGTTGTCTCTCTGCTGGTCATAGTCGTAATGATTTGGAAGCTTTACGACTATGGGTTCATCATATTGTGACCTACGTCCTTAAAACTGGTCTTCCGAAAGGAACTTTTTTAAATGTTAATTTTCCAGATCCACGACGCAGCAAAATAGAAGGTTTACGTGTGACAACGCAAGGCACTCGTGTTTATGGTGCAGAAGTTGTTGAGAAATCAGACCCACGAGAACGCCGTTATTACTGGATTGGTGGCGATGTCATCGATCAACCAACTGAACCAGGTAGTGATGTCGAAGCAATCGAATCTGGTTTTGTCTCTGTAACGCCACTACATTTAAAATTAACAGACCATAAAATGGTAACAGCATTAAAACAAACGAATTTAGAATGTAACCACCTGGCATCTAGTTTACTATCAAATAATGATATATCAGACTCTCTACAAAACTTAACCAATGTAATTCCCTTGGAGAGACCTTGAATTCACTACTCAAAAAACCACTTACCTGGTCACGACAACTTTATGATTGGGTTGTTAATCTTGCCCAGCGTCCAGCAGCTAGCTATTTGCTCGGTATCGTATCGTTAACAGAATCTATTTTCTTTCCTGTACCACCAGATGCCATGCTTGTACCTATGTGTGTTGCTAAACCAAAGCGTGCTCTTTTTTACGCAAGCGTATGTCTCATTACTTCTATTATCGGTGCATTAATTGGCTATTATTTAGGAACCGTTGCCATGGACACCATTGGTACTTACATTGTGAAACTCTATGGTTTAGAAACAAAACTAGAAACGCTATTTACGTATTATCAAGATTATGATGCTTGGATTGTAATAATTGCGGGTTTTTCGCCAATTCCTTACAAATTAATTACGATTTCAAGTGGTGCGGCAGGCGTTAACCTGTCTGTATTTATATTAGCGAGCATTCTAAGTCGTGGTGCAAGATTTTTCTTAATTGCCGGCTTACTAAATTTTTTTGGTGACCGAGCAGCAACATGGATAGACCATCATTTTGACAAAATAACGATTGTTTCAGCACTTTTACTTATCGGGGCCATTGTATTAAGTACACTAACTTAATACATTATCAATTTGTATTTTTGTAACGTATACGAAAATACAAATTGTGCTTTTCAAATTTAGAGTAGCTAAAATAATAGTTATTTTTAACTTTTGGCATCGCCATCCAGAATTGTCAAGTAACGACAATTCAATTTTTTCAATAAACAAAGACTCTGCAAAACATAACAAACAAAGCGGAGTGTTCTAAGAGGTCTTTTAGATATGCAACGTGTACCAATGACACCAAATGGCTATCAAGTATTACAACAAGAGCTTGAACAACTTAAAAAAATTGAACGACCAAAAGTCATTGAAGATATTGCTACTGCTCGTGCACATGGCGATTTATCAGAAAATGCGGAATATGATGCAGCAAAGGAACGCCAAGGTTTTATCGAGGCACGCATTCGTGAACTAGAAAGTAAAATTGGTTTAGCCGAGGTCATTGATCCAGCAACAATCAATTCAGATAAAGTTGAATTTGGTGCAACCGTTGAAGTAATTGATCTAGATACCGACAAAAAAAACACCTACACGATAGTTGGTGATGACGAAGCCAATCCCGACGAAGGCAAAATTAATGTTTTAAGTCCACTTGCAAAAGCATTAATCGGCAAACGGGTTGGAGATGAAGCTGAGTTTCAGGCACCTGGTGGTGAACGGGCTTACGAAATACTTAATATTACCTATGGCTGACACAAATGATATTTCCTACTTTTAATTAACGTCTGTTTAAAAGGAAACATTCATCATATCGACACGTAAACATGCTCTGGCTATCTTTACTGCGACCTGCGTTACGCTTTTACTTGAAATCCTTTTTCCTAAACTAATTCGGCTACATGCTTTTTGGGGTAATTTATTTGAACTATTACCTTATTACTATCTTGGTATGAGCCTAGGGGCACTTATTGCTTATTTCATACCATCACCTAAAACCTATGGCCACTTTATCTTATCTTTAGCTATAGCAACAACCTTTTCAGCATTCGGTATTTTATTGCTTAGCAATTTAGAACTAATAAAACTAGTATCTATCTTTCCATTTATCATCACAGGTACACTTTTAGGCATTGCCTTTCGTGATCATGACCAAAATATTATCTATTTTGCTGACCTTAGCGGCTTTGCTATTGGTACATTCTTTATCGCACTTTTTTTACCAGTTATCGGTGCAGAATCCTTAATTTTAGTCTGCATTCTATTACCATTAACCGTCGACTTCTGGATTTTGTTGAAAAGCTGGTGGCGCTACATAACTGTTGGTATTAGTCTAGGCCTATTACTCCTGGTTACATTAACAGCGCTCTATAGGACACCGGAACCTCTGGCTTGGGATTTCTTTCAACTACAAAACAAGCTTAAACATGGCGCTTCAGGAAAATATAATACGTTTTTACTTAACCAAAAACCAGAACCTCCTCATTATGCTCGTATTATTGCAACACAGTGGGATTATCTATCCCGAACAGACTTAATTAAAACAACACAATCGATAGGCTCACAGGTTTTTGACGAAAAAGAAATGGAGCCATTTGGAAAAGTGAACCCATTATATAATGCTCCCTACTCTTATGGCCTATATTATGATGGCTTTTTTTCTAATTCTGTACGAGACGCGGGCTATCCTAGCGAACATTTTGGCTTTGCCTCCCCCAAAACAAAAGCATTAATTATTGGTCTCGGTGGTGGTTCTGATATCCATTTCCTTAGGGCAAACGGTATAACAGATATTACGGCAGCCGAAATAAAACCAGCGACAATTGCGCTGATGACATCTGATCAAGGCCGCTATGCTTCAGGAAACATTTATGATGCTGTTGAAGAAACCCTCATTGATGGCCGTACTCTAATTCGTCACACAGATAACTTATTCGACCTAATCCATATCAGTTTCGCCGAACTTTATTTCCCACTACCTTATTCTTACGTTTTTGTAGAAACCTATCTTTATACGGTCGAAGGTTTTCAAGGATACTGGCAAAAATTAACGCCAACAGGTTCTTTATATGTTTCTAAATTTGGTTCATTTTCGACAAACCGTAATAAAGAAGTCTTTAAATTAGTTTTGACAGCTATGCAAGCACTATACGCTGAAGGTGTTATCTACCCAGAAAAACATCTTCAGATTCTTGGTATCCAAACAAAAATAGAAATTTTAGGTGATAATGAAATTACCTTAATTTATGTCTCAAAAGCACCACTTACAAAAGAACGTTATACCTCAACTATTGAACCAAAAATACGTAAGCCCTATGTCAATGTCTATAATCATTTGACATCAACCCAACCAAATCAGCAGACTTATTTTCTAGCACAAGAGATTCAAGCTTTTGGCAAGGCGCTACGATCACAAACAACTGCTGACTATTTTGCAAAACACGGTATCT
>NW_026782944.1:0-27979 GCF_031769215.1 Ylistrum balloti | reverse complement strand
TTGTCGGTATTTTCTATTTGATTACAAAAAAGCGTTTTTGGGATCAGGCAGGCCATGGACTTGCTAGTGTTGGCTTTTTATATCTAACAGGAGTTTTGATTACAGGACCAATTTGGGCAAAACCCATTTGGGGAACCTGGTGGGTTTGGGAACCTCGTCTAACGACAACATTATTACTCTGGTTACTGTATGGAGCTTACCACCTGTTACGCATGGCGCGTGGTAATGACGGTTGGACTGCTAGGGCCAGCGCCATTTTAGCAATTTTTGCCTTTGCCGATATACCTATTATTCATTTATCTGTTCTGTGGTGGCGAAGTTTACATCCTTTTCCTGTAGTCTTACGCAAGGGAGATTTTGGCGGTGGACTGGCTCCAGAAATGATAACGCCTCTACTATTGATGCTCCTGTTTTTAACTGTATTGGGTTTTGGGCTAGCAGCATTACGTACTCAGAATCGTATAATTCAAGATCGCACTGAAGGGTATAACTTGTGACATATGCTATTGCTGCCTATGGTTCTTTTTTTCTTATACTTGCTATTTATATCGCCAGTATCGTCCGAAGTAAACAGCAGTATCTAAAAAATGATGAACAGCATTTTTCTTCTGAACAATCTTCTAAGAGAGTACACGACTCATGAATCCATTCCAGACAGGAACAATAGGGCTAGGAGTCTCCATTTTTCTCAGCGTCGTTGCAATTATTGCTGGAATCGGAGGCTTTTTACGTCAAGATAAACGTTGGGAACAAGCTGCGGTACGTTCTGTTATTGCCAATGGTATCGTTCTAACAATTTGTTCAGCTATTTTAGTAACTGCATTTTTACTTGATCGCTTTGATGTGCAATATGTTGCATATAACTCTCGAAAGAGCATGCCCCTCTTTTATAAATTTAGTGCTTTTTGGGGGAGTCTTGATGGCAGTATGTTACTTTGGGGATGGCTTGTCGCTATTTTTGGTGCTGTGGCTATGTTGCGCCATAAACGTTCAGATACAGAACTATTACCATTAGTAGCTGCTGTTATTAGCAGCGTTTTACTTTTT
Organism: Ylistrum balloti; assembly: GCF_031769215.1. NCBI lineage: Eukaryota > Metazoa > Mollusca > Bivalvia > Pectinida > Pectinidae > Ylistrum > Ylistrum balloti. The sequence continues at coordinate 26,932 of NW_026782944.1, read as the reverse complement.
TTCATTACAGTTATTTTATTAACAACCAATCCTTTTAAACCATTAATAGATAGCAGTGGTGTTGCATTTACTCCACCTGATGGCTTAGGGTTAAATCCGTTATTACAAAACCCTGCAATGGTTTTACATCCGCCAACACTCTACTTAGGGTTTACCGGGTTTACAATTCCCTTTGCCTTTGCCATAGCTGCATTAATCTCTGGCCGTTTAGATTCAACTTGGATTCGAACAACCCGAATTTGGACACTGGTTGCCTGGGGGTTTCTAACATTAGGAAATATCTTAGGTGCGAACTGGGCTTATGTTGAATTAGGTTGGGGGGGCTATTGGGGATGGGACCCTGTCGAAAATAGTGCGCTAATGCCTTGGTTTACAGGAACAGCCTTCTTGCATTCTGTCATGATTCAAGAAAAAAAGAACATGTTAAAAATTTGGAATGTACTTTTAGTTCTTTTAACGTACTGGTTAACAATATTCGGTACATTTTTACACGTAGTGGCATTGTCTCAAGTGTTCATGCTTTTTCAGATAGTAACATTGGCCCCTTATTTTTAATTTATCTAGGGGTAACAGTTGTTATCGGTCTCGGATTACTTTATTGGCGTTTACCAGTCTTAACAACCAGCCCAAAACTACGTAGTCCTATTAGCCGCGAAGGCGCCTTTATTTTTAATAATGTGTTGCTATTCGGGCTGATGTTTGCAACATTTTGGGGCACCGTCTTTCCTGTCTTAAACGAGTTAGTTACGGGACAAAAAATTACAATTGGTGCACCTTTTTTTAATCGTATCAATGCACCATTAGGCGTTGGCTTACTTGTATTGTTGGCAGTAGGGCCTGTAGCCTCTTGGGGAAAAATGACTTGGTCTACCGTAAAGCGTCATTTAGGCTTGCCTTTTTTGATAGCCATTTTTTGTGGCTTCGTAATTCTATTGTTAGGAATTCGTGAACCTTATGCAGTTTTCATTTATATCTTTGCCTTATTTGCTACCTTAATCATTATTTTAGAACTTTGGCGTGGCAGTTTGGCACGGTCTCGCCAGCTTGCAGAATCTCGTTTAACATCACTAATAAATTTAATTGCACGTAATCGGCGACGCTATGGTGGATATATAGTTCATATTGGAGTCATTCTTATTTTTATTGGTATTACCGGTAACTTTTTTGCCCAACAGGATCAAGTCTCCTTACGTCCTGGAGAGTCAGCACAATTTGCTGGTTACGATATAAGACTTAAATCAATAACGATACGTAATAGACCTGATTACGCAAGTCAAACAGCACTTTTTGATGTTGTTCGCCAAGATGGCGACAGTCTTCAAATGTGGCCTGAAAAACGTCAATACCTAGGTGCTCGTGAAGAAACAAGTACAGAAGTTGCAATTTGGTCTAATTTAGCAGCAGACCTGTATCTTATTTTTCTGAGTGAAGACCCCCAAAGTGGAATCGGTGTTTTTAGATTTCACCTTAACCCCTTAGTCATGTGGATTTGGATCGGTGGCGCTGTGATGCTTTTCGGTATGTTAGTTGCTTTGGGGAAGAACAGAACAACAGTAAAAAAATAGAATAATACCAATCATGGACAATGGTGATCTTTTAGAACATATTAGGCTTGTTCCCGACTTTCCCAAACCAGGAATTATGTTTTATGACATAACCACACTACTGCAACAACCATACGCATTTAAAGAGACCATAGAACGCATCGCAAATAGTTGGAAAAATGCGAAAATAGATACGCTCGTTGCAATTGATGCCAGAGGGTTTCTGCTCGGTAGTGCTCTAGCCTATAAACTTGGCGTTGGACTTACCTTAGTACGCAAAGCCAATAAATTACCTTTTAAAACAATATCGACAACCTACGATTTAGAATATGCCAGCGCTACACTAGAAATGCATGTCGATGCTTGTCAACCAGGGCAGCGTGTTCTAATTGTCGACGACCTATTAGCAACAGGTGGAACAGTCGCCGCAACAATTAAGCTTGTCAAACAATATCATGCACAGATTATCGGTTGTTCCTTTCTACTTGAATTAATGGCACTCAATGGTCGGGAACAGTTGGGGGACCTACAAGTCAAATCCTTAATTCAAATTGAAGCATAACCAATAAAATAGCCTAAACATAATGCCTAATGCCCTTGTAGCTCATCAGGATAGAGCGATCGCCTCCTAAGCGATAGGTAGCAGGTTCGAGTCCTGCCAAGGGCAATAATTTCCTGACCAGAATAGTTTTGTAGATAAAGACACTAAATAGAAAGCCAATCTTAGGTATAAAAAAGTAAAAATTAAGTAGAAACCATTGTTCAGTTTGGAATATAATAATAAAGTCGTTACGCTACAAGAAAATGTTTAAGGACTAAGGAATAATGACAATGAGGAATTTAAAAGAGCCAACAAATCTTTGGAGACGCAAAAGTTTTATTGTTATATTTCTTTGCATGGCGGCAAAGCCAGCAACCGGCCTTGCGCCAATGGATACGAGTTATTGTAACGCTCCTTACTTTGCCAATGCTGGAACATTACAAAAACCAAATGTTACCTTTCTACTAGATACATCAGGATCTATGGGGTCCCGAGCACATGCATTTGAACCTTATATTTTTCAACCGCAAGTTACGTATACAGGAACATTTGACCCCACTAGATGCTATCGTTGGAGCAGCCATAGCAATTATGAGGACCGTCGTTTTGAAACAACAATAGATGCCAGTACTAAAGTTCAAGCCGATGGCTCTTGTGATGAATTGACCAATGGTGGTTATGCTTTTTCTGGCAACTTTATGAACTATGCTTATATGACACGTTTAGAACTTGTCCAGCATGTTCTAACGGGTGCCAAATGGGATGCTACACGAAGAGTGCAAGAATTGGAGCGAGATAACTTTGGGAAGTTTAGAGACTGCTTTGATCCTTCCCCATATACTGATTTGCCATCTAGTCCAGCAGTTCATATCGACCGTTCTCAACGTCGTTCAGGTCAAAAACTACCATACCATGTAGCCGATGGGATGTTTATCGAGTTACGTAGCATGCCGACCTGTGATCCAAGCCTCTATGAAAGTGCAACTAATGGAAACCCTGATCAATATCCTGTAACCCATCCAAATGTCCATGTAAGCTCAATTGATGTTTTTGTAAAAAATGGTAACGGTATCCAATGTCGTAGAGACGATCTATTTGGTAATACATGTAACCCCAATCCTGGAGCCTTACGTATTGATTCTCCCGAAAACCCCCAAGGTGTTATTCAGGATCTTGCTCCCGAATCTCGGTTAGGGCTAGCAACTTTTGGGGGAGACGCACGGGGTGGCCGTTGGCGCCACTATTTAGGACAACCTGTTAATGATATGGTTACAAAGATTCGTGATTTAAGACCCAATGGTGCAACATCAACATTAGAAAGTTTTATTACGGTTATTCAACTACATCGTTTTAAAGCACCTATTTTTCGGGGTAGTGATGAGTTTGAGTTGATTCATGACCCGAATGGTTTTTCAACTGATCCTTATTTTGAATGGGAAGGTAGTAAACAGTATGTACCTTGTCGTCAAACATTTGTTGTGACGATGACTGACGGAGAACCTAATGAAGATATGGGTTATTACTTAAGTATGCCTGATAGTGACCTTCATACATATACAGCAGACCCTGATTATCTAGCCTACATTGGAGAGTTTGGTCTAAGTATTACCGATACTGATGGTGATGGACACGAAGCGTTTGTCAAATTACAAATGTACCCCAATGGCAGTAACATTGGCCCTGGCGATGGTGTAACCTTTAAGCATTCTGGAGAACCTAATCTTGCCATTCCTCAATGGCCTCCAGCTGCTTATCCTAGCTGGGGCCACCCTGCAGAAAGGCCTGTACATGATTTTTTAGATGATGCTGCCTACTATTTTCATACTGAAGATTTACGTCCCAATGATCCTAATATGGCAGGTAAGCAGACTATTACATCCTTTTTTGTCTATACGTTTAGTGCAACAGTTAACGCTAAATGGTTAATGTGGGCCAGCGCAATTAATGGAGCATTTGTCGAGAAGGATGGTATTCCTGGTCCTTCTGCACCTGAAGAATATGACGAGAATAACGATGGCGTTCCCGATGGCTTCTTCTTAGCAGAGCAAGGAGATCAAGTTGAAGAGACGTTACAAAGAACAGTATCTGCATTACGCAATCAAGCCTTTTCTGGTTCACCAGCAGTAGTCTTGTCTGGTGGAACACAAAATGAAGGTGTTGCCATTAGGTCCTTTCTAAAACCAGAATGGAAGAGTGATGACGGCTCCCTAACAACACGCTGGATTGGGTATCTAAATGGACTGTGGCTAGATAAATATGGAAACATACGTGCTGATGATAGTCGTGGGGTTGCTTCTGCCGATGGGCAGTTAGTCTTAGCAGAAGATTCAATTATCGAATATCAATACTCCGTTAGTGATGAAGAAACCTATGCTCTCTACTATCACGATGTCGATCCTAGCAATCCTAATGATCTACCCGATGGCCAAAAGTTTATCCTTCCCGGTACCAATGGGTGGCATAAAAAGACACTCGTCGAAGACGTCCCTGGCGTTCTAGATGCAGGTCGTAAACTCTGGGAACAAGATCCAGCAACACGAAAAATCTATACCCATACTAAAGCGTATACCAAAGATTCTAGCTCTAAGATAGCCTACGCAAAATTGGGCGCGACAGATCGATTAGATTTTACAGCAGGCAATGTCACCCACTTTACCAACCTAATGTTTGATCCAGATAATGCGAGTGATCCAGAAGTAACAACCCCAGCGGGGGAGTTAGAAGCCCAAGATCTAGTGAAGTATATCCGAGGAGAAGATAAGACAGGTTGGCGTCCACGGAAATATCGTATCAATGGAGTAGATAAGGTTTGGAAACTAGGAGATATTTTTAGAAGTACCCCAACAATAGTAAGAGAACCAGTAAGTCCCTGGAAAGAGAAATTTCCCGGTGAGTTTCCTGATTACACGGAGTTTTTAAAACGCGTAACAGGAGAAGCAGATATGGTTGTCGTTGGCGCCAATGATGGAGGTATTCATGCCTTTCATTTAGGAACCTTTAGAAATGTAGATCCAGACCAAACAGATTCACGAATAGTAGAAGCCTACTATGATTCAGGCTCCTCATATAGTGTAGGAGAAGAGCTGTGGATGTATATTCCGAAGCCAGCGTTAGGACAGCTAAAGTGGTTACCGACTTTAGACTATTGTCATACGTATTTTGCCGATGGAGAAGTACAAGTATTTCACGCTAACATTTTTCCAGATAACCTAGGAAGTATGCGAGGTAGTTCGCATTATAAAGGGTGGGGGACGATCTTGGTTGTAAATGGACGTGTCGGCTGTAAACCGATCAACACGCATCAAGAGAGATTGTATCCTTATATTTTAGTATTAGACATAACAGATCATGACAATCCAGTACCGATATTAGAATTAACAATCCCCGATGAAGTTACCACGACAAGCCTAGCAAATAAGGCAGGGTTTTTGAATGCGCCAGTGTTAGCAAGAACCCAAGCAGATACCAATAGTGGAACCCCATCCTCATTAGAGGATTCAAGTAAAGATTGTTGGTGGTTAATATTTGGAACAGGAGCGGAGAATTATGATCATTCGGATGCGGCTTCACCGAAGATATACATCCAGCATCTAGATGCCCGTCCGAGTGCAGCCAATAGTAGTTGTGTATTTAGTACGGTGAAGGAATTAGAGACAGATGCGTCGTTGAAAGTATCGAGATCGATCCCACGTTATTACGGAGATACGAGTATTAGTAAGGAATTTTTCATTAAGCCGTTAGCGTTGGATGTAGGTTATCCAAGAGATATGGCATCCTTAACGCCGCGTGTGAACTTTTCGACAGATGTGATTTATTTTCCGATGACATCGTTTGCAAGTAGTGGAGATCGTAAGGGACGGATCTTGCGAATGACGACGAATGGCTCGAGTCAGAATGAGAAGTATGGATCGGATCCAAATAATTGGGAGGTATCGCAGTTATTTGAGAGTTATGGTTCGTTTTCGGCGGAGTTAGCGCAGGTGGGGCGCGTAAATAGTTACAGTAATCAGTGGGAAGTACATTTATTTGGAGGAACGGGGCATTACTATACGTCGTCAGATGCATCGATGATGGATACGAATATGATATTTCGATTGAGGGATCCGTGTTGGGATAATGGTAGTTGTGATCCTGAGTCATCGAGTGCCCCGGCATTAACGAGTATAGGGCCGTCGGATCCAGGAAGATTAATAGACTGTTATTTGGATGAGCAGTCATTGGAGTTATCGTCGGGATGTAAGTTAGAGTCAGGGGGAGTGACGACACCGTATAGTGACATCTTGGAATTGACGAGGCGGATAGAGACGATAGGAAGTTGGCGAATAGAGTTTAGTGATCCGTTAGAGCGAGTGATCCATCCTCCGACGGCGTCGAGATTTGGGACAGGGGGAATAGCATTTACGTCATATATTCCGACGGGATCGGCGTGTGATTTAGCGGGCCGATCTAAGTTATGGATACTAGATCCAGAGATAGGATTAATTCAGAATGATCCGACGACGAGTTTGGTAGATGTAGTAGGTGAGGCACGGATAACGAGTGTAGGAAACAGTTTAATAGTGAGTCATAGTGGCGGATCTTCAGAGATAGAGGAGAATCCAGAGGCAGAGTCAAAGTTAAGTGGTATGCAGATTATTCAAAGGCCGGTAAAACTGAAATGAATATGTTGTTAAACATTCAGGTTGATCTTGTGCCAAGGTGCGGTGATTTAGGTTTTATGCAATGTTGTCGACAGTATAGACAGTGGATATATGATTTTAGGAGGTATAGCGATGGATAATTTACAACTAAGACCAACCGGTTGGAAGGTCAAAGCTATCCTAATGGTACTATTTGTCTGTGCAATTGCTCAGCCAGCTAGTGGGCTTTCGCCGATGGACCCAGCTTATTGTCATGTGCCGCCCTTTATTAGTAGTCAGGTAAGGCCGAACATTACATTTATCATCGATGACTCTGGTTCGATGCGAGCGGGCAGTTATACAGATTCAGGTGGGCCTATTGAAGAACGTACCTATCTGCCAGGTAGGGGGTATGTTGGTTATTTTGATAATACCAAATGTTATCGCTGGAGTAGCCAGGCTAACCATATGGATCGCCGTTTTGAAACAACAGATGGTGTTGCTACTGATATCCAACCAGATGGTTCTTGTAATGAAGGTATCAATGGTGGGTATGCCTTTTCTGGTAATTTTATGAACTGGGCTTTTACAACACGGGCAGAGGTTGCTAAAGAGGTTCTAACAGGGGGGCGTTGGGACGCAACTCGTGGGTATACCTTCTATGATATTGCTGCTAACTGGATTCCCCAGCAGGATTATTGTTTTGATCCGTCACCCTATACAGACTTACCCCGAAGTGCTGGCGTTCATATTAACCGAGCTCCAACTAATACTCAAGGGTTTCCTAATTGGCAAAATTATATAGATTTACGAGGGCTGCCAACATGTAATGATGCTGATCAGGGGGCCCACCGGCACCGTTGTAGTCGCTGGAGTGGGGGAACTCGGATTCACTCTCATGCAAGTAACAACAATGGTTGTTTTGCCCAGGGTCAGATGCGTATGAGTTCCGTTGATCGCTTTTTGAATACCAATACAGGCATACGTTGTAGATGGTCAGGTAATCGGAATCTTTGTAATCCAAATGCTGGTGCTTTACGTGTTGATGCTCCGACAAATCCAGAAGGAATTGTGCAAAATATGGGTGATGAAGCACGTTGGGGATTAGTTTTCTTTCACCCTTGGAATTCTGGAGGAATTTGGAGTCATTATCATGGGCAGCCCATGGCAGATTTAGTCAACAGGATTCGTAATCAGCCGGCTAACCGTGGAACTCCTACTCAGGAAGCATTAGCAACGGTTGGCCAGTTGCATCGTTTTGATGGTCCTATTTTTCAGAATAATGAGTTTAATTTAGTCGCTCCTAATAGTCGTACGGATGGATTTTCGACAGATCCCTATTTTGAATGGGAGGCTAGTCAGCAATTTACACCGTGCCGTAAAAGTTTTGTGATTGTAATTACCGATGGGCGACCTTGGAGTGATATGAACGGCCGTGATTTTACAGCTTATGTGAATGAATATGGTGCTGACAGCCTTGATGCCGATGGTGATGGACATGAACCTAATAACAGAGTTGTTTATCCAGATTGGCCGCAAGTTAATGCTGGCCAGGGGGTTAATACGGTTGCTGGTGGTGGGGCTCACCCGGCAGTTCCTGAGTGGCCGCCGCTTGTTTGGCCTACGTGGGGTCACCCTTGTTGTCAGAATGATTATCTTGACGATGCTGCGTTGTATTTTAATACAACAGATTTACGGCCAGATTTAGTTGGGGATCAGACCCTAACATCTTTTTGGCTATATACTTTTGATCGATCTTGGATTGGGCGTTGGTTGACCTGGGCTAGTGCCATTAATGGTGCTTTTGAAGAACGTGATGATATTCCGGGGCCATCGTCTCCGGAAGAATACGATACTAATAATGATGGTGTACCTGATGGTTTCTTTTTAGTTGATGAAGGTGACGAGGTCGAAGACGCTATTCGGGATGCTGTTATTTTAGCCTTAAATCAGACCTATTCAGGTTCTTCTGCTTCTGTTCGGACCAGTGGTAGCCAAAATGAAGGGGTTGCAGTACGGTCTTTCTTGCGGTCGGAATGGTCAAGTTTTAATGGGCAATTGGTGGCACGTTGGGTTGGGTATTTAAATGGTATTTGGTTAGATAAATATGGTAATTTGCGTGCTGATGATGGTACTACGACACCAGACCGTGAGTTAGTCTTGTCGGAAGATTCTATTATTGAATATACCTATGATGTTGCTGAGAGTGAAACCTTTGCGCTTTACTATCACGATGTTGATCCTAATGATCCTAATGATCAGCCAGATGGCCAGAAGTTTCTTGTTGGTACCGATGGCTGGCATCGTCGTACTCGGGTTGAGGAAGTTCCCGGTGTTTTTGAAGCAGGTGTAAAATTATGGGATCGTGATCCAGCAACCCGTAATATTTATACCCACACTAAAGCCTATACAACAGATGATGATTCAAATGTTGCCTATGCAAAGTTAACGGCAGATGATCGTGTCGATTTTACTGCTGCGAATGTGGAAGAATTTCGGCGTCTCTTTTTTGATCCTGATAATCCTAATGACCCCTATGTTAATACAGATGATCATACCGATGCCGATGAGTGGATTTTTAATGGCGGGACAGGTTATCGGCTGCTGTGGCGTATGAATTCAACGGGTGATATTGAATGTATGAGTTATAACAATCACGATTGTACCTGGGGTAGAAATCATCGTCAGGTAGATTTTTCTCGTGCACAGCCATTAACCTGTGGTGAAGAGCATTTACGGGAGTGGGGTATTACAGGATATGGATGGTGGCGGCATTGGTGTACACGGATATTGGCTTTTTGGCAGCGTAACCAAAATCAAGAAGAAGACGAAGCGGTTTCTTTAATTGATTATGTGCGTGGCGTAGATCGTACAGACTGGCGTCCACGTACCTATACGCTTAATGGCGAAAATAAGGTTTGGAAGTTAGCTGATATTGTGCGCAGTACACCTGTTATTATTAGAGAGCCTGTTAGTCGTTGGCATGAAAAGTTTCCTGGGCAGTTACCAGATTATGTAGAGTTTTTGACTGGTGTTACGCAGCAGCCAGATATGGTTGTGGTTGGAGCTAATGATGGTGGTATTCATGCCTTTCATTTAGGTTCTTTTACAAACACGGACCCAGATACAACGGATAACCGTACCGTTGAAGGGTATTATGATGCTGGTTCACAATATGAGGTTGGTGAAGAGATTTGGATGTATATTCCCAAGCCGGCATTAGGTCATTTAAAGTGGTTGCCTACAGCGGACTATTGTCATACTTATTTTGCTGATGGTGACCTTCAGACATTCCACGCTCAAATTTTTCCAGATAATGCACCCGCTCCGCACTATAAGGGCTGGGGGACGATTTTGGTTGTGAATGGTCGGGTTGGGTGTCGACCTATTAATACTCATCAAGAGAGATTGTATCCGTATATTTTGGTTTTAGACATTACAGACCATAATAATCCTGTGCCTATTTTTGAATTAACCGTACCTGATGAGTCGTCTTCTACTAGTTTGGCTAATACGTCAGGCTTTTTGAATCCTCCGGTACTAGCAAGGACGCAATCAGATATAAATAATGCCAGTCCATCGTCATCAGAGGACCCTCTTAAATCTTGTTGGTGGTTAGTTTTTGGTAGTGGCTCAGAAAATTATCGTCATACGAATGCGACAACTCCAAAAATTTATATACAGCATTTAGATGCAAGAGCGAACCCCGCTAATAGTAATTGTGTTTTTAGTACGGTTAAAAATCTTGGTTCGACGGCTAATGTGTCGACGGCTATTCCTCGTTATGGCAGTGATACAGATCGCCATGGTGAGTTTTTTCCGAAACCATTGGCTTTAGATGTCGGTTATCCCTTTGAAGCGGGAGAGCCTCATGTGAATTTTTCTACAGATGTTATTTATTTTCCGATGATGTCCTTTGTTGATGGAGACCGTAAGGGACGGATATTGCGAATGACAACCAATGGAGCTAGCCAAAGTCTTAAATATGGTTCAGATCCAGGCAGTTGGCAAGTTTCTCAGCTGTTTGAAACCTATGGACCTTTTTCGACTGAAATTGGGCAGACAGGACGTACCAATGAATTATCGGGGGATTGGGATGTCCATTTGTTTGGTGGTACTGGGCACTATTTTGATACCGCAGATGCGGGTATTGTTGATACGAATATGATATTTAGATTACGTGACCCCTGTTGGAACAATGCAACATGTATTCCTTCTGCGAATACCTCATACGCTCCCGAAGATCCTCTTCTGTTAATTGATTGTTCTCTGGATCCTGAGACCTTTGAGCTCAGATCTGGTTGTAAGTCACGAGCAGGGGGTGTGGAAACGGATATTACAGATATTATGCAACTAACTCAGTTAGTCCAAGCTAGTGGTAGTTGGCGTATTGTCTTTGATGATAATTTAGAGCGTGTGATTAACCCACCAGCTGCCGCAGGCTCTGGTAGTATAGCCTTTACGTCATTTACGCCTAGTGGATCGCCTTGTGATTCTATTGGAAGTTCAAAGTTATGGTTGTTGGACCCCGAAATAGGTTTACTTCATGGTGATCCTCTTGATATGGGTGTAGGTGAGGCGAAAGTACAGGGTGTTGGTCAGAAACTATTGATTAGTCAGAGTGGTGGGGCCTTACGTTTAGATAATAATCCTTTGTTTGAGTCACCAATAGATGGTATACAAAATCTTATGACACCACTGGAGTTAAAATGAGTTTTATCTTAAATAATCGTTTTTTTTATTTTATTGTATGTTTATTCTTGGTCAGTAGTTCTTCAGCTCAAGCAGAAGAAGGGCTTGACGAGATTCAGTTTGATTTACAAAACGTACCTATTTCGGCTATATCCTCGAATCACGTACAGATATTTAGAGGGCAAACAATTACACGCCATCCTGAGTCACGTGTGATTTGGAATGCTGGAAGACAAACAAAAATTACATCATCTAGGCAAACTATTGCTTCGATCAAATTTACTAAACTTGGTAAACAGAAAGTTGCTAAGCTCATTATGGTTACTAGAGTAATGCGTGATGGCATTCCTGGTATTGAGCCAGATGGACGTTCTACTGATTTACGTGATGTTGGTGAAATTCAGGCACGGACAAACCGACAGCTTGCAAGAGAGGCTAGGGCTGCAAGGTCTAAAGCAATATCAGCATCGGCAGCTCAAAAGAGATCTTCTTCTTCCGGTTCCAAAGGTTCATCCAGTAGTCAACAAGGTGTTCCCTTTTCGAATGGATCTGGTGAAGGAGGTGATTCTTCCTATGAAAAGTATAGGGAGTACCTGATTCGTATTGGTGAACTTAAAGATCCAAGTAAAAATAGATGATCGATAATACAAGGAGCCAGCTTATGAAATATGACAAACTAGTTATGATTCTAAGTGTATTGTTATTAACCTTGGCATTACCCTGGTCCGTTGTTGTCCAGGCTAATGAAGAACAGCCCCAAATAGAAGTAGATTTAAGTGAGTACGACCAAACAGAGGTTCTCATTATTAGTATTACACCTGATCAGTTGACCATAGATACGGGTATGGGGATAGGTACGGGGCAAGTGCTATTTCTGGCTAAAGGTGCCGAGGTTATTTGGGGGATTTCCCGGCCTTTTGTGATTTCGGAATTACGTCCATTGCTAGCCGCTATTAAATATAGTGAAGGCCAGGATGATGTTGTTCAGAAGGTGTATATTTATCATTATTACGATTCTGAGTATATGAGATAAGCTTAAGTGCTTATCTCCGGTAACGTTTACCATTAGTTTTTCTGCGTTGTTGTATTAATTTTCGTTACTGGAACTTAAGTTATGTCTAATTCTCCATTTATGGTAGGAGTCATCATTTTTCTTGGGGCTTGTATCGGTTCTTTTTTAAATGTTGTTATACATCGAGTACCGTTTGGTGATAGCCTTTTTACACCGGGATCACGGTGCCCTAACTGTTTTACTCCAATTCGTTGGTATCAGAACATTCCTATTGTTAGCTGGCTTGTCTTACGTGGGCGCTGTGGGTCATGTTTGTATCCGATTTCTGTACGTTATCCGGCTGTAGAACTTTTAACAGCAATTGTTTTTGCTTCTCTTGCTGTTTCAGTCTCAAGTACGTTTCAATTTGTGGTGCTTGCCTATTTTATTTGTGTTTTGATTGTTTTAGCACACATTGACTTAGATTATTATATTTTGCCCAATAGTCTAACGTATCAATTAGTTGTTGTTGGGTGCGTTGTTCAATTGTATTTTCTGGAACGTGCTTTTATGCCTGTGGTTGTAGATGTGTTGTTAGGCCCCGGTATTTTGTTGCTTCTTCGTCAACTATATTTCTTGTTTCGTGGTCAGGAAGGTTTAGGTTTAGGAGATGTTAAACTTTTGGCCGGGATAGGTGCTTTTGTTGGTGTTTCTGGTGTTTATTTTACGATTTTTTTTGGGAGTGTTATCGGTGCTATTGTTGGTTCGATAGCACTACTTGAACAACGTTCAGGGCTACAAACAAAAATTCCTTTTGGTCCTTTTTTAATTTCTGGAGCTATTGTTTGGACTTTTTGGAATCTTGTTGCTGATCCAGGTCAAGTGCTACAACAGCTATTTAGTTATTAAGAGTAAAGATAAAAATATCTTTAAGAAACAGCAAATTTACGCCTAGCATGTAAACAATATACAGGATAAAACGCTTTAATTATAAGGTTATGACTATTGTTTCGTAATCAATTACGTGTCCAATTATTAGCACTTGTTATAACGTATGCTATTTGTATTGTTGTCGCTATTGTTTCTTTACACACTTTACAATACCGGACATTGCTTGCTGAAATTGAGGCACTGGAGCAAGTAGATTTTCGGTCTAGTAATCCCTGTCTCCTCCATCGTGTTACATGCCTAACTAATAAGATAGAATCTTTTATAGCTGTTGTAGAGACAGCTAGCTTCCAAGCTGGTTGGCAGGAGGAGGGGAGGGCGCGTTATGCTGTCGCCTATGTCAAAACAATATCTAAATTAGTAAAAAAACAACAGCCAGCGTACCGTTTAGATGCGATAAACCTTCTGTTAGAACAACAAAAAGATACGGTTATATTTTTGCTTACTTTTGTTCTTTCCGCTGTATTTGTCTTTTGGTTACTTGCTGTTGTTTTACCTGGACGACATTCTCTTCGGCAATTGCGTGAGGGGCTGGCAATATATGTTAAGACATCACAGTTACCTTTTTCAAGTACTCAAGATCCTTTGGCTTCAATTTTATCAGATACGTTGACCGAACTAGATGAGGCCAGATACCAATTGCTTGCAGCGGAGCGTTTGACAACAATGGGATATTTTGCCGGAGGTATTGCTCATCAGATTGGTAATCCTTTAAGTGCCGCAAAACAGTATTTAGAAGCGCTTATGGCAACTGATGAATTGATTCAACCTAGTCAGTCTGAAGCTGTTAAGCGTATAGATATACAGCTCAGCAGAATTCATCGTGCGATTGAAGGTTTATCTCGTTTTGCTAGGCCTGAACATTTGACAATTGAATCTATAAATGTACACAATTTTGTTCAAGAGTTGACTAGAGATATACAAACGACTTGGGGTAAAAAGATGATACTTCAGGTCAATATTGATACGCAGTTAATGATTCAGGCAGACCGTCTTGCTTTAGAGCAAGCTATGGTTAATTTTGTGCATAACGGTATCGAAGCCCAAATTCAGGTTATGCCTCAAATTGAGATTATTGCTTCTCAAGATAGTGATCAGGTTCAGATCGATATTAAAGATTATGGTTCTGGGTTTCCGAAAGGGTTTCGAGCAGATCATGTTTTTCAGAGTAATAAGCTTGGGGGTACAGGACTTGGTATCCCTATTGCCGTTCGCCTTGTTGAGCTTGTTGGTGGTACGGTAATATTTAAGAATTGGTCTCAAGGTGCTTGTGTGTCAATAATTTTATCAGTAGCTTCGCTTAATAATATTCATCAAAATGGAGTGACATAGATTATGGCTATTTTACGTTATGGGATAGTTATTTTTGGCCTTTTTTTTGTATCTGTAGCAGGACAAGCCAATCAAGATCAAGTCCAGTTTATTTCTACAGAGTTTGCAAAGGTTTTTTACGATCAGGGTCAAGCACTTTTTATCGATGTTCGTGGAGATCATGTATATAACATCGAACATATTAAAGGGGCTAAGTCTTATGCACTTCCAGATATTCGTAATGGTAAAATTCCCGACGTTTCTAAAGATACACGACTTTTAATTTATTGTGGTTGCCCCCATTCAATGTTTCAGAAGCGGCAAAGTATTTACAAAAACGTGGGTTTAATAATGTTTATGTTCTTGATGAAGGTTATTATCATTGGAAAGAAAAAGGGTACCCAATCGTCATGCAAGCAGATAAGGTTAAAACGTTACGACGGATGACCGTTCGTGGTTTTGCACCAGGACTTGTTACTGGTACTGCTATTTATGCTGAGCATAAACCCACAGGTCAACTAGAAGCGTCAGAGGTTTTAGCAGATGGTAAATTTGAACTACATTTACCTTTTTATGGTCTTTCTGACGGGGCGCCAATCCATATTAACAGTGCAGGGCGTCAACAAATAGTTGGTTTTAGTGAACAGTCTGTTGAGCTTGAACTACGATAGCTTGTTTATTTCAACTTTACAGGCCTCATAATAATTTGCATACCACTTAATTTTGATTCAGAGACAGGGTTTTCTTCTATCTTAGAAGAACCGCCACTGTGACTAACGATTAAGCTGTTTCCTACACGTGTTATCCGTGCTTCTCCTGCGACGTCGACTAAACTACTTTGTGGGTCGTTTTGGATTACTCCCATCTCTGGATCCAATAACCATACTTTAGAACTACCTTGAAGACTACAACTTGGTCCTGCTGGAATATACGAGGTAAACGCAATACTACCCCCGCCAAATTGTGATGCTGTCGGTGGGTGGATCACTCGCTCTAACGGATCATTAAATTCTATTCGCCAACTCCCTACTGTATTTATATTAGTTGTTAAGGCGATGATGTCTGCTGGCGTTCGTGTTATACCGCCTGAATAGGTCCGGCAACCTGCATTTAACTCGAATGTATCTGGATCAAAAGTACAATCTATCAACTTGACCGGATCTTCTGGTCTTAGACTTGTTAATGCCGGGGCACTCGATGACTCAGGGTCACAGCTAGCGTTATTCCAACACGGATCTTGTAACCTAAACATCATATTCGTCTCTAACTTCGAGGCATCTGACGACGTGTAATAATATCCCGTTCCTCCAAATAAATAGACTACCCACTCATTGGTCAGATCATTTACTCGCCCTACCTGTGCTAACTCCGCTGAAAATGGTCCATAACTCTCAAATAGTTGTGATACCTCCCAATTATTTGGATCTGATCCATACTTCTCATTCTGACTCGATCCATTCGTCGTCATTCGTAAAATCCGTCCCTTACGATCTCCACTACTTGCAAAGGAGCTCATTGGAAAATAGATCACATCTGTCGAAAAGTTTACCTGCGGCATTGACGGGGTGACCATTCCAAAAGGATAACCTACATCTAAGGCCACTGGCTTAATGAAAAATTCTTTATTGATCGCTGTATCTCCATAATATCGTGGTATCGATGTTGATACCTTCACGGAGGTATCTGTCTCTAAACTCTTCACTGTACTAAATACACAACTACTATTGGCCGCAGTCGGACGGGCATCTAAATGCTGGATGTATATCTTTGGAGAACTCGCATCCGAATGATCATAATTCTCTGCTCCTGTTCCAAATATTAACCACCAACAATCTTTGTTTGAATCCTCTAATGACGACGGTGTACCACTGTTGATATCTGTTTGGGTTCTTGCTAACACTGGCGCATTCAAAAAACCTGCCTTATTTGCTAGACTTGTTGGTAATTCATCGGGAATTGTTAATTCAAATATCGGTACCGGATTGTCATGGTCTGTTATGTCTAATACTAAGATATAGGGATACAACCGCTCTTGATGCGTGTTGATTGGTTTACAACCGACACGACCATTTACAACCAAGATCGTTCCCCATCCTTTATAATGCGAACTACCTCGTATACTTCCTAGGTTCTCTGGAAAGATATTGGCGTGAAATGTCTGAATTTCGCCATCGGCAAAATAGGTATGACAATAGTCTAAGGTCGGCAACCATTTTAGCTGCCCTAAAGCCGGCTTAGGGATATACATCCATAGTTCTTCGCCGATCTTAGATTGTGAACCAGCATCATAGTACGCTTCTACCATTCGTGAATCTGTTTGATCTGGATCTACATTTCTAAAGGTTCCTAAATGAAACGCATGAATACCGCCATCATTGGCGCCAACCACAACCATATCTGTTTCACCTGTGATACGTCTTAAAAACTCTGTGTAGTTTGGTAACTCACCGGGAAATTTCTCTTTCCAGGGACTGACTGGTTCTCTGACGACTGTTGGGGTACTTCTAAAAATATCTCCTAGTTTCCAGACGTTATCGGTGCCATTGATACGGTATGTTCGTGGGCGCCAGCCCGGATGATCGGTTCCTCGAATATAGTCGATGAGGGTTGTCGCTTCTGGAGAGGTTACAGCTGGATCACTGGCGTTATCTGGATCAAACATTAGGTTGGTAAAGTGGGTGACATTCGCTGCTGTAAAGTCTAGTCGATCTGTTGATGCCAGTTTTGCATAGGCTATCTTAGAGCTAGCATCTTTGGTATAGGCTTTGGTATGGGTATAGATTTTTCGTGTTGCTGGATCTTGTTCCCAGAGTTTACGACCTGCATCTAAAACTCCGGGGACGTTTTCGACGAGTGTTGTTTTATACCAGCCATTAGCGCCGACAAGAAATTTTTGGCCATCGGGTAGATCATCAGAATCACTAGGGTCGACATCGTGGTAGTAGCGAGCATAGGTTTCTTGATCAGTGGAAGAGTATTGGTATTCGATGATAGAGTCTTCCGCTAAGATTAACTGGCCATCGGAACCTCCATTGCCATCGTCAGCACGAAGGTTACCGTATTTATCTAGCCACAGACCATTGAGGTAGCCGATCCAGCGAGCTGTTAGAGTTCCATCAGCACTTTTCCATTCTGGTTTTAGGAAGGATCTAATGGCAATACCTTCATTTTGTGTGCCGCCAGATAGAATAACCGCTGGTGAACCGGAAAAAGCTTGATTGCGTAATACCGATACGGTTCTTTTTAAGGTTTCTTCAACTTTTGAAGCTTGTTGAGCTAAAAAGAAACCGTCAGGAATATTGTCACCATTCTCATCGTACTCTTGAGGAGATGACGGACCAGGGATACCATCCTTCTCTACAAATGAACCATTAATGGCACTGTCTCGCATTAGGCGTTCGGCAATAGAGTGATAATGGAATGTAAAGACAAAAAGCGAGGTGAACGTTTGTTTACCAGGTAAATCTGGTCGTTGATCAACTGTATTAAAGTAGAGCGCAGCATCATCTAAAAAATCGACAATAGAGTCATTGACAAAAGGTCCACGTCCATCACCATCGTAGTCTAAAATCGATTCACCATACTCAGCTACATAAGCTTCAAATTCCGGTACGCCTCTAAATACAAATTTATTCCTAGGGTCGTTAATGCCATAAAAGGCATGTTTAACCATATCATTACGGGGTTCACCGTCGGCTAAGACAACGACAAATGTTTTACGACAGGGAACATATTCTCGACTGCCTTCCCATTCAAAGTAAGGGTCTGTCGAGAAACCATTTCGGTCATGAATCAATTCAAACTCATCTGTACCGCGAAACAACGGTGATTTAAAGCGGTGTAGTTGTGCAACAGTAATAAAACTTTCTAAGGTTGGTGTTGTTCCTTGTGGAGCTAGTTGACCTAATGTTTTAATAAGCGCTTTAGGGTCACTTCCTACATAATGGAGCCACTTTCCTCCTATACCATCTCTATCAAAAGTGGCTAACCCTAAACGCGCTTCATTTGCTAAGGTATGTAGACTGGCTTGGGGTTCTGTTGGGGTATGAATACGTAAGGTACCAGGTGTTGGATTACAGGAACTACCAGGCCAGGCCCCATCACCATCAGGCCATCTTTCACCAGGGGATGGTACAGTTCTCCAAGCATTGGGATCACAATCAACACCGCTTGTATCTTTTTTAAAAGCATCAATGGCACTAACAGATACAGTTGTTTCGGTTAACGGTTGTGCTCGAGAGCAGCTATCTATTCCTCTTAGTTCAAGAAAAATGCCATAGCTCCGCCAACGTTCTTGGATCGTTCCGGTTCTCCAATCAAACGGTATTTTAGGATCAGGGGTACGAGCAAATTGAACAGCGGTACTTGGCGGCAAGTCAGTGTAAGGTGAAGGATCAAAACAACCTGTCAGTGCCCAGCCTGTGCCGGCGGGAACTAGTTCTATCATCTGGCTTACTTCATGCCAATAGCCTCCCCCTGTTAAGTTAGTTTGGATTAAATCCATACGTGACATATAAGCCCAATTCATAAAATTGCCAGAAAAGGCATAGCCGCCATTTGTTAATTCATCACAAGAGCCGTCTGCTTGAATGTTTGATGTACTATCAGTTGTTGTGATAAAGCGAGATACAGTAGAGACAGTAGCTGTACCCCATTTGTAACATTTCTTAGAGTCAAAAGTGCCATAGTAGTCGCTTTGTGGATTGTAGTAAGAACTATAAGCTCTTTCACCCATTGAGCCAGAGTTATCAATTAAAAAAGTGATATTTGGTTTAATTTGCTCATTATTAGAAAAGTAGGGCATGTTGCAATATGTAGCATCCATTGGCCCTAAGCCGATGACTGGTTGTGCCATAGTGCAAATAAACAACACCATAGCAACGTATCTAAGTTTTTGTTTGCTGAATCTTTTTGTGAGTATCGTTGACATCTTGGATCCTACTTAATAAAGTATTTACGTTTTTTTAACATAATTAATTATGTTACCTTAATGTAAGTTTGTGGCGCTACCTTACAAGTGTTAGGCAATACTCAGTTTTAGTGTGATTTATTGAGTAAAGATCGTATCAATAAAACAACTGGAATTCTTAGGAAATGAGCTCTAACAGTGCTAAAGAAAATTATTGGCTTAGGAAAACGTAAGAGTTAAGCCTGCGAAATTTGATGATGTTCTTTTCTAAGATGCTGGCAGTAACTTTTGTAAGTAAGCTGTTGCAGCGTCGGCTAATAGATCTCGTTGTAGTCTGTGTCGGTTACCAAAAAACATGTTAGATGCTTGTTGGTCAATAATATGTCGAGCTAGTAGATCTAAAGCTGCGTTTGTGTCATGAATAGCTTCTGCGTAAATAACACGATCTTCATGTTCGGCTCCTAAGCCTTCCTGTTCATGTAATAGTTTTTGAAAGTACTGTTTGCTAACTTCTCTATAGCGTGGTTGATGGCCAGAACAAATTACAACGTAAAGTTGTTGCCATATTGCATCAGGTAGCTGGTTTTTCCAATCAGAGACGTAGTGGTGTAGAAGGTCTAGTTCTAACCTGGCAGCAAACGCTGCGTTTTCTAGCAGCCACGGAGCTACGTCTTGAGCATAAGAGGTCACCATGTTTATTTCTAACATTGGTTCCTGTAGAAGTTGCTCAATGATCTGCTGAGATCGATCTAAAATGGCTAGAGATACCTTAGTGGCTTCTGCTGGTAGGTTTATCTTGGATAAGCTTTTTTTGATAGTGGCAATATAGGAGAGTTGCGTCTTTAGGTGTTGTAAAGCATTTTTTGTTAGCGTTTTTTGACCATGAGCCATTAACAGCAACTGTAATCCGAAGGCGATGTGACTCAAGGATTTTAGATTATGGTACATTTTGGGAATAAACTTGTTGCTCTGTTTATTGCCGTTGTGTAACAGTTCTAAAGTATCAAGTGTTACAACGATGACAGGGATGTCCCACCCTAGCTGTTTAAGTTGCGTTTGTACCAGTTGATTATAAATTTCATGAAATTCTTGATTCGCTGTGTGTAATAATTTTCCTTGTTCTGTCTCGATTTGTTGCTTTTTGGTTGGTGGGTCAGTAAGGTTCATGAAGTTGATAGGTACCTATTTTTGTCGTCAACTATGTTTATTCAAGTAGTGGTCGCAGTGCTTTGTATATTTCAGGTTTTAAACCATCGAGCAATAGTTGTTCTTGGGTTTGCATATGTTGTGCATGTGTTGTATCCGTCTCATGATCATAACCTACTAAGTGTAATGTACCATGGATTAATAGGTGAGCTAAACGAATTTCGGGGTCCATTTTTGTTGCTAAGGATTCTTGTGCAGCAATCGCTGGTGCAATAATAATATCGCCTATATCGCATAATTGGCTTGTCGGTGTTAAGGGTTCTTGTGTACCAGGAAAAGAAAGAACGTTGGTTGGTTTATTTTTGCCACGATATGTGTTGTTTAGTGTCTGTATTGTTTCTGAGCTAACAAAAGCTACGCCTAGCCGAATTGATGATTGTTGTTCTAAGTCGAGTGTCTGTTTAATAATATGACGTATGGCGCGTTTTGTACGTATGGACAGTGATTGTTCGGAATGAAGTTCGATGTTCATTAGTGGCGTAGAAACATTGTTGTTTAAGCTACCGTTTCTTCAGCACGTTTATCACCTGGTTTTAACCCTAATGGGTAATCAATACGATGGTGATACATACCTGTTAAAACGTCTGTAAAAGCTTTTTTTGCAATGCTCAAATCCTTTAACGTTAAAGGAGCTTGGTCTAATTGGTTATCAGCATATATTTTTTCGATAAGTCGCGAAACAAAGGCAGAGATACGGTCTGGTGTTGGATTATCTAATGTTCTTGTTGCTGATTCAACAACATCTGCAAGCATAACTAGTGCAGTCTCTTTTGAGTTGGGTTTAGGGCCAGGGTAACGATAGGTTGTATCATCGGTGATATCTTCTTTTTCACTATGTTGTTCTTTGGCTTGATTGTAAAAGTATTCGACACGTGATGTCCCATGATGTTCCAAAATAAAGTCAGTGATGACAGAAGGTAAGTTGTTTTTACGTGCTAGTTCAACCCCTTGTGTTACATGAGCAATAATGACACGCGATGAAAGTTGGGGCTTTAGTTTGTCATGAGGGTTTTGGGTTCGTTGGTTTTCGACAAAATAAGAAGGCCAATACCCTTTGCCGATGTCGTGGTAATATGCACCAACACGTGTTAAAAGTTCATCAGCTCCAATTTGTTCGGCAGCTGATTCTGCTAGTCTTGCAACGGATATACTGTGGTTAAAGGTGCCAGGTGCGTTTAAGTGTAACCATTTCAGTAATGGTTGATCATCTTGGGCTAATTCTAGTAAACGGACTTCTGAAACATAGCGTCCAATCCATTCACAAAGAGGCATTAGTGTTGCTGTTAAGATGCTAGCAATGATTCCACCTAGAAATGCTAAGGTTAAGGCACGCATGATTTCTGGTAGTGGTATTGAAGATTCGATCAAACTATAGAGTAACCAAATAGCACTTTGAACAAGACCAGCTATAAAACCCGAACGGTAAAATTGGCTACGTTGTTTGCTATGTCTTAAAACATGAATGCTCGCTAAGCTACCTAATAATGTATAAGGAAAAATGAGGATCATCGGCTCAATAAATAATGATAGGGCAAAAGCAAAAAGTACAGCGATTCTAAAAGCAATTTTTGGGCGGAAAAATAGACGAAATATCATGCCTACTGTTGCATATGGCAGTACTAATAAGATTGCCTCTCGTGGCAAATTGGTTGTTGTTAAGAGCAGTGGGTCTGTTAAGTTGCGACCGAATTGGATGATACTTAAGACAATACCTGTCATTACTAGTAAAAAGATAAGATCTTGGGGGTGACCTAGGTTACGCCACCTAGGTTGTGATGTATACGGTATCAAGATAAAGACGGCTAGGATTAGTAAAAGTATTTTAGCAATGCTAGCAACGTGTTCTTGATAATGTGATTTTTGATGGTGTAGTCCTACTAATTGTTTGGCTTGTACAGTTGTAATACGTTCGCCGCTACGAACAATTACTTCTCCTGGTTTTAGTTGGAAATAGACAGGTTTTACAGAGTTTTTTGCAGCTTCTTGTGCTTTTTCTGTTTCGATTGGGTTTGGTAGGAGGTTGGGTTGAATGAGTAGCGATAGTAAATTCGTTAAAAGCAGGCGCTCTTTAGCTGATAAATTAGGAGTGTGTGTAACGATTTTTTCTGTAATACGTTTTGCTGCTTGTAAGGCGCTTAAAACAGTTTTGTATTCTATTGGGAGAAGCTTTAGAGGTTCTTTTTCTGATGAGTTACTACTTCGAATAAGTACGCCGTTAGGGTAAGCAGCTTCCCATTTTTGTGGTTCTGTAGCTACCCGTGTTTCTCCTAAAAGGATTAGGCCTTGCTGAATAGCTTCTTGTAAAGGTACATCATTTTGAATATTTAGTAATCGTTGGTATGTCTTTTTATCAATTGGGCTGCCAATTGTTTTTTCTAGTTGTTGTTTTAACTCGTTGTCTATAGGCTTTTGAGTTTGTAGTAGCTTAAATGCTTTAGATGCTCTTTGTTGTAATGTTTCTGGTAAGCTTTCTAGACGGTCGACAATTGGTAAAACAGTATCAATTGCAGCTTGGCGTGCTTGTTCTGTTGCTTCAGGATTTTCGATAATAAGTTGTGATGTGCTACGGATAGTTCGCGGGGCAATGTCACCTGTTGTAAATTCATTTGGATCAAAGTGTTGGCCAGATGTTAATAGTAGCCCCCAGGTTACGCCAATTAGAATCATTAATAGATATGGTGTTATTGGATGTTGGACCAGACTATTAGGAATTTTAAAGGCATTTATCATACGAACATAGAGCGTATGTCTGTTTTTTGCTGGCGGCGGTGTTGATTTAATAGGGGTTATAGTCATTGTTCTCTCTTAATTTATAAAGATTTAGGCGCTAAGTTGTCTCAGCTTCATAAGCATCCAGGATTGCTTGTACAATTGAGTGACGGACAATATCTGTTTGATCAAGTGTAACGAAACCTAATTGTGGTATTTTTTTAAGAATTTTTAATGCATGACTAAGGCCGCTATATCTTTGGTTTGGGAGGTCCGTTTGGGTGACATCACCAGTAATAACGACTTGACTACCTTCACCAATACGGGTTAAAAACATTTTCATTTGTTCCGGAGTTGTATTTTGTGCTTCATCAAGAATAATAAATGCCTGGTTAAGGGTACGACCACGCATAAAAGCTAATGGGGCAACTTCGATTTTACCTGAAGAGATAAGTTGTTCGACACGGTCAAAAGGTAGCATGTCATTTAGGGCATCATAAAGTGGTCTTAGATAAGGGTTTACTTTTTCAGTAAGGTCTCCTGGTAAATAGCCTAGTTTTTCTCCAGCTTCGACAGCAGGGCGGGCTAGAATAATACGATCTACTTTTTTACTTAAGAATTTTTGTACAGCACTAAGGACAGCTAAATATGTTTTGCCTGTTCCTGCTGGTCCAATAGCAAAAACGACGTCTTTATTGGCTATTGTTTGTAGATAATGTCGTTGCCCTTCAGTTTTTGGCCCTAATTTGATGTTGTTATACGTAACTAATATCGTATTATTGTTATCTTCTGCGGTTGTTTTTGCCAAGTAGTCAGGTAGCTCCTGATCATTATTTGATTGTGGGTGCGCTGGTGGTTTGCCTGTTAGTGTTTGAGCGTATGCATTTTGTAAATAACTGATGGCTTGTTGTGTTTGGCTACGTGGGCCAATAATACGGATTTTATTGCCTCTTGGGTGTAAGGTGACGCGAAATTTTTTTTCTATTTGTCTTAGGTGCTGATCACGCTGGCCACACAATAGACGTAAGGCTTCAAGATTTTCGAAAAGAAGCTCTTCAATAATTTCTGGTTCGCGTGTATGTCGATTTAATTGAGGTTTGCCCAAAAGGACTCTCCAGAGGGCGAGGAATCAAACCATCAGAATAAAATGTTTAGTCTAAACAGACCGTATTAAATGTATATTTTAGCATGATTATTCGGGAAAGAAAAAAGTTAATCAGATTAAGGTAGGTCTTGTTTTGTCGGAATATTTATCTTTAGTCGAATAGAAAGATTATTTATGTGTTTATCATTTAGATTTGGTCTCTGTTTATTTTTTTAAAAACCATCAACTAATAAATAAAAATTGTATACTAAACAGATGATCATCCTATTTGAACCTTATTATGGGGCTAAATCTAGGTATCTAGGTCTGTATCGTGGATAGAGTGAATCGAGTTAGCAAGATGTCAGAGTCTGAACAAATTTCAAAGATTATTAAGCGGTATCCTAATCGCAAGTTATATGATACAAGCGAAAGTCGTTATGTTAATTTAGACGAATTGGCAAGTATGATTCGACAAGGTCTTGATGTGCAAGTTGTTGATCACAAATCTGGTGAAGATATGACAGGTATGGTACTTGCGCAGATTCTCTATGAGGACCAGAAAAAGAAAAAGCGTGCTATGTCAGCAGACATGATGAAGCGTATGATCCAGCTTGGTGGGCAAAGTATGGGAGTGTGGGTAGGCAAGCTTTTTTCTGGTGTAGAGCATCCTCTACAGGCAATTCGTGAAGAGGTTGAAGGTCAGGTACGCAAACTAGTTGAGCGCGGACAGTTAACTAGAGATGAGGCAAATCGATTTTTAAAAGAGTGGATAGATGATACAGCTCAAAATATTGAAGAGTGGCAAGCAAAAGTTGATGAACGTATTGTCGAAATTTTTAACCGTGTTACAGGAATCCCCTCTTTAAAAGATTATTTTGAAGAGTTGATAGATCGACTTGATTTAATGGAAAAAAGGCTTGATGTTATTGAAGACCGTTTTCGGAGGGCGATGAAGAAAAATCGTAAATAAGAGGGCTTATAGGTATTTAGTGCAATGAAGAACTCCATTTAAGTTGTTGCAGAATGTCGCCTTCGAGGGTCGTCAGTTCGTCTAAACGTACATAGATGGTTTCGAAATCATGATAATTTAAAACCATCTCTACAAATACATTCCCATGTTTTGCTTCTACCGCCCATAAATCTCGATAGAAAGATTTCCAATCAGGATCTGTTAATTCCTCATAAATAAGCCGAAACCGTTCAGCACCTCGTGTTTCAATGATCGATGCTAGTAGCATACGGTCAATAAAACGCTCTTCTTTACCAGTGCGGCAGTGTTTGAGTAACTGATTGACGTAAGGATCTGGTGTATCTGAGGTGAGAGGAATACCTGCAGCAGCCATTCTAAGATAAACGTCGCGAAAATGGTCTAATTCTTCCTGTGCTGTTTCAATAAGTTGAGGTATTATTTTTGTACGGTCTGGATATTTTACGATAAAACTCATAGCTTGGGCTGAAGCTTTACGCTCCATATTGGCATGTTCTTGAAGGAATTTAGGAAAGTTAGATAAAGCTTGTTGTGCCCAAGTATTAGGTGTTTGATATTTTAGATCGAGACGAAGATTGACCATATCTTTCAAGTGCTTTCAAAAAAAAGTGGTGTATCTGTATAAATATATATAGAACATATAGATTATTGCTGTATAAATAATGCTGCAAAATTAGCTAGATCTGTCTAGCTAGTTATAATTGGGCTAGATTGTGTTTTTTGTTGTTTATTACTTTTGTAGTAAGCACTTTTTAACTTTATTTAATATGTTTTATTAGGAAAAAATAGTGCGTTCAATACTTGATAAGGTTTTTGAAGATAGTAAATGTTGGCAAATAATCATCAGGATTTAGTAAGTGTAGATCCAGATAAACGGTTACGTTTAGCGGTTGTTATTCCTTGTTATAACGAGCCAGACTTAGATAAAACACTTTTTTCATTATTTGCTTGTACGCCGTTGGAGACAGGATCCGTAGAGATTATTGTTGTTGTTAATGATTCAGAAGATTCTCCAGCAGTAAGTTGTCAACAGAATTGCAAGACAATTTCGCAGTTGCAAAAGTTAGCGTTAGATTTTTGTTCATCGTCTTTAAAGGTTTTGACACTTGACGCAAGAGGTATGCCAAAGCGGTTTGCTGGTGTCGGATCTGCAAGAAAAATAGGTATGGACTTTGCCGCTAAACGTTTACAAGCCGTTGCTAGCCGAGATGGTATTATTGTGAGTTTGGATGCGGACTGTCGTGTTGCTCCAAATTATTTGGTGGCTATTGACGAGTATTACCGTGGAAATCCGTATTGTGTCGGTGCAACAATTTATTTTGAGCATCCACTATCAGGAGATTTACCATCAAGAGCATACGAGGCAATTGCAGAATATGAATTATTT
>NW_026782943.1:0-20936 GCF_031769215.1 Ylistrum balloti | reverse complement strand
TATCAGGTGTTGATATACGCCCCCCTTATCCCGCGCTAACAAAAACAAACACGGATGAGGTAGTTACATTTACCTTGCGGGTGTGCCTCTCGCCATCTCATGAACGTCACCAAGTCGGTGCGCCCCCTTACGACGGCCAGTTCTAGACAGGACTGGCCCCACTGGTCCCGTTGGAGAGGGTCCGCATCCAGGATCAACAGCTTCTCATAGATACGTAACGAGGGCGAGGAGCTGCAGGGATTAGATAAAATATTTAGTCCGGAAAGGAATGTTTAACAAAGATCAGGATGGCGATGTGGAAGAAACCACTCGCGGAAAAAGGAATGTTAAAATGGTTTTGGTATTATTGTTATGTCGTCGATAGCGTTAGGCGATGGGAAAGCGAAAATTATCAATATTCTATAGAATGAATGAAATAAATAAACTGAAAACCATTACCTATCCTCGGAGTGATTTATGTATGTACTTATCGTATATGCATTACAGACATTAAGAAATTGCTTTGTAGTATATAATGAGCTATTTTAAAGAATTATAATGTATCTTCATATCCTGCTATTTGGCAAACAATCTGTAGCCTTATATATACACAGGTATTTAATAAAAATATTTCACAATTCTATAATTAGTTTTGTATATTTTAATTATTTTATAATCTTCTGAAATTATAACATTTATGAAAATTGTGATTTTTCAAAACTACGGAGCTAGTGCACAACCCCATCTAGATTTTAAAAAATTTCTACCAAGTAACCACCGTGGTTTGATTTTTTTTGGCCCCTAACATCTCTGAAGAGTCCTAGAAGGACGAACCAATTGTATGACACAACTTAATTCATTATTTAGCTTTACTGTATCTAATTATAGATATCGAAAGTGTTTTCTGTACTACGGAGGTGCAGAGGGGACATCATATATATATAAATTCCTTTTACGAGTGCACGTAATTAAAGAAGTGAGAAGTGTTTTTCCCATCACGTGCGCACATTAAAGAAACAGACATATGTATACACTATAGTTATTATGTTCACTCGTTCTGGGGAAATATTTTACCACTTTAATTACGTGCTTACATAAGAGAAAAGAATATGCACCATGTCCCCTGTGTATATTGCGTGTCTTTTCAAACACTACTTACCTAAAGCAGCACCAATGCAATGGCGAGTCTCACTATCATTGTCGGCCATGTTTACAAGCTCTTGATCAAATCCGGGTTAGTTGTCGCAATGTGACACAGTAGTCCGTAACTGTTTTTCATTGAAATATAGTGCATGATGGTTTCTCCTCTTTGCCGGAAGTCCGCGGGTTGATGCCTTCTGTGATACATCTTATGTACAGTTTGATGTCATTTGTTTGTGCTGCTCGGAATAGGTCGTTCTTGATTTTGAATGGTCGACAGCTTATAATAATGTTTTTTTTAATTGTTCTTCTACATTACTTTCATTGATGGGTGTTCCAAAGTATAAATGTTTGTAATGTTAACTTCCGAACGTATGTAAATACACATTACGGAAACATCTTGGTGATGATGACGACTGTGAGTAGGAAGACTTTCATTATCACATTATTAATGTACACGTAGAGGATTGAAATTGATGACGTCATAGCTTCGTTCCTTCCAAAGAACACAACAGATGATGTTCTTGTAAAAAATAAGGATGTCCGTGACACTGTATATCTGATATCCTCCATTGAGACACAACTGCCTTTGTCATGGTATCTGTTCAAATCATTTGTTACATTTATGGAATTATAATATCGTGATTATTTTCAAACCTAGACATTATGCCATCCCTGCTCCCTTTCTAAAAATCCTGAAAAAAAAGATAATAAAATGATAAATTATTGATTATGAATTAATAGCATAGATAAATAAGAACGCCATTTTATCCCTCAGAATGAGATTTGTTTATCTTTTAAACTTTATTATCACGGTAGGAATGTCCATGATTATTATACCATTTTCGCAGTAAAATACATGATTTCACAGTGAAGTGCGTTTAATATTTGTAACTAATTTTTAACCAATCTGATAACAGAATTTGCAGTGAGAATATCAATATTCTCAGAGTGCATTGCGGCTTTAGGAACCACAACTGTGGCATATATAGTAATTAAAAATTACATAAAATTCATCGGTTTACTGTACATATGTTTACGGAAACACGTACAGCCGGAGTCTTATGAGGACGGGTGTCTATGGAGACACGTACAGCCGGAGAGTTATGAGGACGGGTGTCTACGGAAACACGTACAGCCGGAGTATTATGAGGACGGGTGTGTATGGAGACACGTACAGCCGGAGTCTTATGAGGACGGGTGCTCTCCACAGACAGACACGTACAGCCAGAGTCTTATGAGGACGGGTGTCTATGGAGACACGTACAGCCGGAGTCTTATGAGGACGGGTGTCTATGGAGACACGAAAAGCCAGGGTCGTACGAGGACGGGTGTCTACGGAGACACGTACAGCCGGAGTCTTATGAGGACGGGTGTCTATGGAGACACGTACAACCAGAGTCTTATGAGGACGGGTGTCTATGGAGACACGAAAAGCCAGGGTCGTATGAGGACGGATGATGGGAGACACAAACAGAACAAAATACCCAGTAAGGCAGAATAAACCGGAGAGAAAGGAAAACATGAAATCAAGTGCTGGGATGTAGGTACCATATATTTTTATCAGTATGGACAAAGGAAAACAATCTCCGATCCTGCAGAGGTCTCTCAGGTGGATGTCTCTTAAGACGTACTGTAGATGCAGTATATTTTTACTGTATTTTTGCACCGATATCAGGATTCATACAGGGTTGATGCAGGATCTCGTAACATGTAGAACATGATCACGTGCTCCCGAAATCAGGATAGGGAGTTCGACTCATGGAAATATTCTCCTTAGTTCTTTGGAATAATTGGATTCATCGATTACAGTGAATAATCTATGATTGAAAGGTGAAACGAGCGCCACCTATTCTCTATTTATCATCTATAACAGAACAGGGCGATAACTGACAATATCTACATGATCTACACAGAGAAATCAATAACACCGAGTCTGTGGTTACCTAAACGATTCAATAATGACGATCGCCAGACTGTTTACATTATACAGCTAAAGTTATTACACTAACACCTATGACATATAGCTGTTCGTATTGTACTATGTATACACTCCTATATCATAGAGAGTTTAAAGGTATGAAAATAAGTGAATAGTCGGTGTCTGTTATATATATCACGTGACCTGTTATTAACAAAATAACAAAAGTAGGACAGGGTTTTAAAAATTATCCATAAATGACTTTGCAGACACGTTAAATCTTGGTCTTATTTGATAAACGATGATTTTCGCTGTTTATGTTCAGTTTTCTACAGATCTATGTTAATTTAATGGTGTGTTACTGCGGTATATCAATGTACATATCTCATTGAAATAGAGCGAAATCCATTCGCTTATCGATCTCTTCTCCAAAATGGTTTAACTGTAATATCTATTTATATCACAAAAGCGTAGACAAATGTGATATTGTCTTTAAACGTAGTCTTTATGTTAGGAGGAAGAAGGGAAGGCGATAAAGGTGGGGTTCGGTGTGGGGAGTAGTTATGGCGGTAGAGGTTGGGGTGACCTGGGGTTCGGGGTGGGGATTAATGTTGGCGGAAGGGGTTGGCGTGACCCGGGGTTCGGAGTGGGGAGTAATAATGGCGGTAGGGGTTGGGGTGGCCCGGGGTTCGGAGTGGGGAGTAATAATGGCGGTAGGGGTAGGGGTGGCCCGGGGTTCGGAGTGGGGAGTAATAATGGCGGTAGGGGTAGGGGTGGCCCGGGGTTTGGAACGAGAAGGATTTCAGTTAAAAACAATGTTCATCAAATTAATACACGTCATGGGGTAGGTTTTTTAATCCCCCTAATGATAGTGTTGGTTGAAAAAAGTAAAATCTAAGTTAGAATAAAGCAAAAGAACCTTGGTGATTGAGCTGCTGGGCATGAATTATATTCAGAAGAATGACTTTAGTCCCAGCCACGCACAGCATACGGCTGGAGACGAGAGAATGTTACCAGTTTCAGAATGTAAATCTATAATATGATACTGTATACAGTGTTGGTCCCATAATATACGTTATATCCCCAACAACTTAACTGACCACCTGTGCGGAGCAGACATTAAAAATAGCGTAAACTGACCACGCTAAATATTTATCAATTGCATCAACCAATTATAAACAGTTATTAACTGACCATACAAGTAACTGACCATAACAGAAATAATCACCTTGACCAGGTATGTCGGTAGCCATTTGTAAACAAACTCCGTGAGAAAACCTTTACTGTATACTAACCTGAGGAATATGTGTCTATCCCGGGTAAAATCCATTAACGTGAATCTTTCCGTGATATAGACAGCGCTGCGATCATAATTTAAAACTAAAGCGTTTCTACTCCTGAAGTTGTAACACCATGTCGATTACTTTCCTCCAGATCTAAACAGAACCTTGGATTTACGAGATTTTCCACCATAATCAATATGTTTTGTCTGGCAATACTAGCTTTAAAATGACGAGTCCTGTCAGGACGGAGAAAAGGAATTACCCTTTAAATGGGCCCATCAGGGATAATCGATAATGTCCGGGGTAGCTCACATATGATTTTAATCAAACACCATATAAGTGTATCAAATTATATTCCGTGTTAAGTACATTTAACACTGTTTATGATTTTAACTTTTAAATCACTCAGTCACGGCCTATTTATTTAGTAAATACATTTCACATTAAATTGATTTTAAATCCCTCATATCATGGCCCCTCTTTGAACGTGACCCAGAATGTTGTATCAATACTTGCTGATTTGTCAGCTTGCTTAAGAACTGTTAGAATATAAAACAAGTTGAGGATACTTCCGGGGCTTACCCCTAATATAATACTGAGCTAGCTCTCTCTCTCTCTCTCTCTCTCTCTCTCTCTCTCCGGAAAAATTTTGCCTGGTTACAAAGGGAAACAATTTGCGAGATACATTTAATGAAAACCCGAACTAACATTAAAAAAGATAAAGAATAGTCCCTCTGACTGGGATCGCACCCGTATCTGAGGTGTGGTGAAGAAATTAAAGATAAAGTCACTCAAAGATACGCATTTGCTGTTGAATGCAGAAGTCAACAACCGGAAGTGAAACTAACCACAACCTGGGGAAACGCCGACATTTTACAATTGTCTAAATCCGCCACATATATATTGAAATATGGTTAATCCGTACATTTTCATGGAGCCAAATGAGTGCAGATTTCTGTCATCTGTTACTAATTATAAATTCAAACCAAGAGAGAGCACTATCTTTTATCAAATCTCAATTTAGGTATGGTTCTAAGTAGGACATGGGACACAATCCCAGTTTGTCATTTGCTGATTCAATTTAGGTATGGCTCTAAATAGGACATGAGGCACACACCCAGTCTGTCATTGACTGATTCAGTTGCTTAAGGTTTTAAGTCAGTTTCAGAAAATGTCCCCTACTTGTTCTGGACTTACAGTAGTACTGATGTACACGGGTATACGTTCTGACGAAATGCTAGGCTTGTAAGCTTGGCCCTGGTAATTGGCATTTGTTTGTTGTTGTTTATTCTTTTTTTAATTCAACACCCGGTAAGTGTTTTGTCCCGTAAGAACTAAAATAATGACTTTTTGTAATTTATTTAAAGGAAAAACACTCTGTTTATTTACACATTATTCTCTCTATCAGTCTCTGTCTGTATTTGTCCGATTGTGTGTCTGTGATTTCTTCCGTCTTTGTCTCTCTATACATTTCTGTCCTTCTTGGTCTCTATCTATCTGTCCATTCGTTCGTATGAAAGTACGTCCGTTTCTCCATCTTTGTGTGTATGTATGTTTGTCTATTCATCTTTCCGTTTGCGTGTATTGGTGTATTTACGTCCGTCCATACGTCTTTTTCCAATTGTGTCCACCATATGTGTTTCTGTGTTTGTATATATTAACATTATCAAAGCCGGATTTTCCTTTTTACGTTTCCTTGTGATTTTATAATTAATGCTTGGAAATGTAATGCCTAATAAAGGCGTTGAAGGCAAAATTAATTTCATTCACGCCATAATTTTTTTTATGAAACAAAAATACACATACAATTAATGCGATAGAGAATTATTTATTTTCAACCATCTATATAGGAACTAGAAGATATATAGATTTTAGTAAGCAACATATACCTTATCAAATATGTATAAAAGAAGGCCGCAGATTGGTCCGTTTCTCAGTTTCATGATAACAACAAAATACAATAGGTGAGTAACACTATATAAAATTGCATATTATACTAAACATTAACTACTTGACTATTTGTACCGAGTTAGGAACTATGACTTCTCTCGATTGT
Source organism: Ylistrum balloti (assembly GCF_031769215.1). Lineage (NCBI taxonomy): Eukaryota > Metazoa > Mollusca > Bivalvia > Pectinida > Pectinidae > Ylistrum > Ylistrum balloti. The sequence continues at coordinate 14,557 of NW_026782943.1, read as the reverse complement.
GATGAGGTCATGATAGTTTTGACGTCACAATTCTAACAATTAAGACGGACCAGAACAAATGTAGGCATATAATACAAATCGATCAAGAAAAAAAGGAAACACTGGACCGGAAAAAGAATTAATAAACACACGTCACAAAACGTCCGAGGCCCGGACTCCAACTGTTAATACTCCTATGTGTTTTTTATTTCAGGGTCATGTGTAAATCATCTGATTCAGAATAAAAGTCTACTGACTAAGGTGATTGTTTCTACGACTTGTATCTGATATCTGTAGGTATTTGATGTTGATGTCATCATTACACTGTCTACACAAGTCTGACGTCACTGGTGTTATAAGAACTGTTAGATATACAAATGTTACAGTCGCATGACGTGCACAGTACCGTCCCAACACCCGATCCACACGTGTCCAAACGTATCCACACTCACCACTGTAGGTCCAACCACTTCATGTTTCTGGTCCAGAAGACACTTGGCCTGTTTCTTATCATTCGGTAGGACATATACCTGATTGTTACTGTAGTCTGGTATAAACAGTCTGTCGAACCTGTCACGCGACAGCTTACGTAGAGTCATATCACATGTTTTTTCGCCGTTGTTCAGTTCACCAAACCATCTATGTATGGCTGTACCTAACTCGTACGTTACGATTATATTTCCACTCCCATGATCACCCACCATCACACTCAGACGTCCTGATGACAAACAGGAAATATATCGTGGTGTTTCCTTCCCACAGGAAAACTTTCTTATGATTATACCTGTCTGATTTAGTACCACTATGACTGGTGTTTCGGTACTAACATACACCACGCCTGCCTTGTTGATGCTGATGTCCCAAGCTTGATGTGGACTGATGTCGGCAAATGTTGTCACTTGTTTGTTGTGTAGTGATAGTTTATACACTAATGTACTACGTGGATTACTGGTCATAAGTACGTCGGTTGTTTCTATGGCGGTGATTCTGCACGGACAGAAGTAAAGATCCACTTCCTCTGTGACCACGCCATCCCTGTTTACCAGTACCAGACCTTTGTATTCGTGTATTGATAGCCACGCATGATTTTCGTCTACAGGACATAAACCGAATATTGTCGTTTGTTGAGTAATAGTAAAATTTGAGAGGCGCTGAACGTGGTTACTGTTGATGTCGATCTTCTTGTACTGGTTCGGAAGGAGTAATTCATCAAACATTTTCCTCAACAGATGGCGGTCAATACTTCCTGTAACAAAGTTTGGATGTTCTTGTAAAATCTTCCCTACGTTTACATCATCCAGAGGCAGATATGACCTTAACGACCTTTCCAGATCAAACATGGATACACTTGATGTATTCGACACTTGCGCCTTTTCAAGAAGACGCGTCAGCTCTTCAATCTTCTTCTCGAATTGTTGACAGACTTCATCACACTGGGCCAACTGTTCTTTCTCCAAGGCCGACAACTCCTCCAGTGTTGTATCTGCGATATGATCTACTTCATCCTCCAGCTTCGCCCTCTTAGAGTTCGCTTCTTTTCGCATTCCGTCTATATTTTCAAAACTTTCTTTCTTAGCACTTTGTAGCGTTGACTTCTTGTTCTTGAAATGTGTAATTTCCGCATAAATTGTTGTCATATGTTCTTTCAAATGTTGTTTTTTCAATGTAAATTCGTCTTCCATATGTTTCCAGTCGTGGTGTTTATGTGTTTGTGAAAGACATATCGAACACACCAACATGTCACAATCACAACAGTACCCGTGACATAGTTTACCGGGATGTAGTTTACATGCCTCTGGTACTGGTTTGGCATCCTGACGGTTAGCCTTCCCTATGGATACGACGTCATCGTTTTTAGTTTTCTTCCCTCGTGTATGTAATTCCTTACATCGGTCACATAAAGCCTCCTGACAGTCATTACAGAACCAGTTCACATTTTCTTTAATGTCGCACAGAGAACACGGGTAAGTGACGAGTTCCTGGGCACGCCAGATGGATCTCGAACCTGGCATAATGTCCCCTGGTAATGATTCATTGAAATGTCGCCTTCTTTCTTTTTGTAGGTAATGCTAAATGTTTTCTGATTTATGGGAATTCCACGTTATCTGTCAGACAGAACCACGTGACTTCAATCCAGCTGATAAGGCAGTTTACGTCGATAAGCACTTCAATAAATTACATTACTGTTGCACGAAATATCAATCTGCACCTCTCCGGTGCGATACACTTATAGCATTTGAAGTATGACCCGTCTTCTCAATATGTTTTACTTCACCGTCGATAAACCAGTTTGTTTTGATGTATAACATACGAATTGTATATAATTTAAAGAAATTAAGACTTTAGTTTAATTTTGATCATTATGATGTTGACAAATTTGCCTGAATATGTACCAATGAGGTCACCCAGTGTGTGAGGAAGTCAAAATTTAGAAATCAACCATTTGGTTAATTTTAAAACAAAACATTCAGATGACATACAATAGACCTAAACTTCAAACCCTACAGTTTCGTCTTTAATTATTTAAAACGTGGAGACCTGGTCTTAGTATTTTTGTACTCGGTTATGATGCTCACTTTTACCTTTCTTTAGATCATTTTATCAGTTTTGAGGAAGTAAAACTATTTTAACATGTCGTTATTTTCTTGTTATATATATCTTGAAAGTATTACCTTTTAACGGTGAATCAACATTTGATGATAAAAGCAAAGTAAACTGTTGGTCTATATGATTTGATAGGTGTACTTATATATTACTGATGATGAAAATCAGGTGCACAATTTGCATAATGTTCTCACAATATTAGATATTTTCATTACCAGTGTATCTTGAAACACGGGACCTTCAGTACTGAGACTAAGGTTAAAATAACATGGTTCACATCGTCGACATGACCGGTTAAACAATTAGATCTTTCCGTTTAATTTTCAATCCGTAATATTAGCAGATTAGTTCTATGTACATCTTCTAACCCCAAACAGGGTAAAGATGCAACATATCTCTCCAGTTACCGCACAATATCACTCAAAAGTTGTGTTTGTAAAACTCTAGAGCGGATGATAAATTCAAGATAAATTTGGTATCTGGAATCCAATCGCATAATATCACCCTTACAAAGCGGTTTTAGATCTAAGCGAGGTACCAACGATCATTTGGTTAGAATTGAAACCTTTGTACGTGAGGCTTTTCTAAAGAAGGAACGCTTGGTTGCTGTTTTCTTCGATTTGAAAAAGGCATACGACAAAACATGAAAATACGGCATAATAAAAGATCTGCACGATATAGGTATTAAAGGTAATCTATCAATTTTTATTTCAAATTTTCTATCAGATAGAGTATTTCAAGTCCGGATTGGAACGACCCTTTCCGATGTTCATTAGCAGGAAATGGGTGTACCACAAGGAAGCATTCTTTCGGTTACACTTTTTGGGCTTAAAATTAACAGTATTGTCAAAACATTATCCCCTTCAATGGAGGGCGCTCTTTATTTCGACGACTTCATCATATGCTGTCGATCTAAGCATATGAGTATCATCGAAAGACAACTTCAACAATGCTTGATTCGACTACAAATTTGGGCATGTGAAAATGGTTTTAAATTTTCAGTCAAAAACAGTCTGTATGCATTTTTGTTAAATACGGAAACACGACGATCCAAATCTGTCTCTGTAAACGAAATTCTTAGGTGTAATATTCGACGGGAAATTGCCTTTCCTTCCACATATACAATACCTTAAAGCCAAATGCCTTAAGGCACTGAATATTCCAAAGGTGGTGTCCCAAAATGATTGGGGAGCTGATAGAAATGTTTTGCTAAGACTCTATAGAGCGCTTATTAGATCAAACTTCGACTACGGTTCCATCGTGTATGGATCCGCTAGACCTTTATATTCAAAATTATTAGACACTGTTCATCACCAAGGTAGTTTAGTATGAAACATTTCTACATTTATATACTGATGTTTCAACAGATAATGATAAGGTTGCTGCGGCCATGGTCACACAACATGAAACCTATGGATGCCGGTTACCGAAAATATTTTCATTCTTAATACATTAATACTATATCATGAACTAGCTTTTAATTTCGTATTGCTTTTTGCTAGGTTCCTGTGCATATAATTGTATTAAAATTCATTTTTCTGATTTTAAACAATTTATCAGACAATTTTTAACAGCTCAGTGGCAGGAGGAATGGAATCAATTCAGATTGAGATAAATAAAATTCCAGATTATCTGAAAGTTGTTGATCTGTATTATAGACTATGACTTACAATTTTAAACTTTTTTGATAATATAACCATTTGATATTTTTAGCCATTATCTCTTACCTTTTAGTTTGTTTGATGTTATTTCCCCTTTGAATCGCTCTGTGTTTTACCGGTTGATGGCCCAAATGACCTTTTATTTGTTGACGGGCCGTCAAGAATGTAACAATACTAATAATTTCATTACACATCAATGGAAAATTTAATGTCATTTTTATAATGATAATTGCAAAAGATAATTGTAATATTAATTATTACCGGTATATTTATGTATATTTATATACCGATCTACCGGTATATTTATGTATATTTATATACCGATCAACCGGTATATTTATGTATATTTATATACCGATCAACCGGTATATTTATGGATATACCGATCTACCGGTATATTTATGTATATTTATATACCGATCTACCGGTATATTTATGTATATTTATATACCGATCTACCGGTATATTTATGTATATTTATATACCGATCAACCGGTATATTTATGGATATACCGATCTACCGGTATATTTATGTATATTTATATACCGATCAACCGGTATATTTATGTATATTTATATACCGATCTACCGGTATATTTATGTATATTTATATACCGGTATATTTATGTATATTTATATACTACCGGTATATTTATGTATATTTATATACCGATCTACCGGTATATTTATGTATATTTATATACCGATCTACCGGTATATTTATGTATATTTATATACCGATCTACCGGTATATTTATGGATATACCGATCTACCGGTATATTTATGTATATTTATATACCGATCTACCGGTATATTTATGTATATTTATATACCGATCTACCGGTATATTTATGTATATACCGATCTACCGGTATATACCGATCTACCGGTATTTTATATATTTATATACCGATCTACCGGTATATTTATGTATATTTATATACCGATCTACCGGTATATTTATGTATATTTATATACCGATCAACCGGTATATTTATGTATATTTATATACCGATCTACCGGTATATTTATGGATATTTATATACCGATCTACCGGTATATTTATGTATATTTATATACCGATCTACCGGTATATTTATGTATATTTATATACCGATCAACCGGTATATTTATGTATATTTATATACCGATCTACCGGTATTTATTATATTTATATACCGATCTACCGGTATATTTATGGATATACCGATCTACCGGTATATTTATGTATATTTATATACCGATCTACCGGTATATTTATGTATATTTATATACCGATCAACCGGTATATTTATGTATATTTATATACCGATCTACCGGTATATTTATGTATATTTATATACCGATCTACCGGTATATTTATGTATATTTATATACCGATCTACCGGTATATTTATGAATATTTATATACCGATCTACCGGTATATTTATGTATATTTATATACCGATCTACCGGTATATTTATGTATATTTATATACCGATCTACCGGTATATTTATGTATATTTATATACCGATCTACCGGTATATTTATGTATATTTATATACCGATCTACCGGTATATTTATGTATATTTATATACCGATCTACCGGTATATTTATGTATATTTATATACCGATCTACCGGTATATTTATGGACATACCGATCTACCGGTATATTTATGGATATACCGATCTACCGGTATATTTATGGATATTTATATACCGATCTACCGGTATATTTATGTATATGTATATTTATATACCGATCAACCGGTATATTTATGTATATTTATATACCGATCTACCGGTATATTTATGTATATTTATATACCGATCTACCGGTATATTTATGGATATTTATATACCGATCTACCGGTATATTTATGTATATTTATATACCGATCTACCGGTATATTTATGTATATACCGATCTACCGGTATATTTATGTATATTTATATACCGATCTACCGGTATATTTATGTATATTTATATACCGATCTACCGGTATATTTATGTATATTTATATACCGATCTACCGGTATATTTATGGATATTTATATACCGATCTACCGGTATATTTATGTATTTTTATATACCGATCTACCGGTATATTTATGTATATTTATATACCGATCCACCGGTATATTTATATACCGGTCAACCGGTATATTTATGTATATTTATATACCGATCTACCGGTATATTTATGGATATACCGATCTACCGGTATATTTATGTATATTTATATACCGATCTACCGGTATATTTATGTATATTTATATACCGATCTACCGGTACCGGTATATTTATGTATATTTATATACCGATCTACCGGTATATTTATGTATATTTATATACCGATCTACCGGTATATTTATGGATATTTATATACCGATCTACCGGTATATTTATGTATATTTATATACCGATCTACCGGTATATTTATGTATATTTATATACCGATCTACCGGTATATTTATGGATATACCGATCTACCGGTATATTTATGTATATTTATATACCGATCTACCGGTATATTTATGTATATTTATATACCGATCCACCGGTATATTTATGTATATTTATATACCGGTCAACCGGTATATTTATGTATATTTATATACCGATCTACCGGTATATTTATGGATATACCGATCTACCGGTATATTTATGTATATTTATATACCGATCTACCGGTATATTTATGAATATTTATATACCGATCTACCGGTATATTTATGTATATTTATATACCGATCTACCGGTATATTTATGTATATTTATATATTTATGTATATTTATATACCGATCTACCGGTATATTTATGTATATTTATATACCGATCAACCGGTATATTTATGTATATTTATATACCGATCTACCGGTATATTTATGTATATTTATATACCGATCTACCGGTATATTTATGTATATTTATATACCGATCAACCGGTATATTTATTTATATACCGATCTACCGGTATATTTATGTATATTTATATACCGGTATATTTATGTATATTTATATACCGATCTACCGGTATATTTATGTATATTTATATACCGATCTACCGGTATATTTATGTATATTTATATACCGATCCGATCAACCGGTATATTTATGTATATTTATATACCGATCTACCGGTATATTTATGTATATTTATATACCGATCTACCGGTATATTTATGTATATTTATATACCGATCTACCGGTATATTTATGGATATTTATATACCGATCTACCGGTATATTTATGTATATTTATATACCGATCTACCGGTATATTTATTGTTATTTATATACCGATCTACCGGTATATTTATGTATATTTATATACCGTATATTTATGTATATTTATATACCGATCTACCGGTATATTTATGTATATTTATATACCGATCTACCGGTATATTTATGTATATTTATATATTTATGTATATTTATATACCGATCTACCGGTATATTTATGTATATTTATATACCGATCTACCGGTATATTTATGTATATTTATGTATATTTATATACCGATCTACCGGTATATTTATGGATATTTATATACCGATCTACCGGTATATTTATGTATATTTATATACCGATCTACCGGTATATCCGATCTACCGGTATATTTAAGGATATACCGATCTACCGGTATATTTATGTATATTTATATACCGATCTACCGGTATATTTATGTATATTTATATACCGATCTACCGGTATATTTATGAATATTTATATACCGATCTACCGGTATATTTATGTATATTTATATACCGATCTACCGGTATATTTATGGATATTTATATACCGATCTACCGGTATATTTATGTATATTTATATACCGATCTACCGGTATATTTATGTATATTTATATACCGATCTACCGGTATATTTATGTATATTTATATACCGATCTACCGGTATATTTATGGATATTTATATACCGATCTACCGGTATATTTATGTATATTTATATACCGATCTACCGGTATATTTATGTATATTTATATACCGATCTACCGGTATATTTATGTATATTTATATACCGATCTACCGGTATATTTATGTATATTTATATACCGATCTACCGGTATATTTATGTATATTTATATACCGATCAACCGGTATATTTATGTATATTTATATACCGATCTACCGGTATATTTATGTATATTTATATACCGATCTACCGGTATATTTATGGATATTTATATACCGATCTACCGGTATATTTATGTATATTTATATACCGATCTACCGGTATATTTATGTATATTTATATACCGATCTACCGGTATATTTATGTATATTTATATACCGATCTACCGGTATATTTATGTATATTTATATACCGATCTACCGGTATATTTATGTATATTTATATACCGATCTACCGGTATATTTATGTATATTTATATACCGATCTACCGGTATATTTATGTATATTTATATACCGATCTACCGGTATATTTATGGATATTTATATACCGATCTACCGGTATATTTATGTATATTTATATACCGATCTACCGGTATATTTATGTATATTTATATACCGATCTACCGGTATATTTATGTATATTTATATACCGATCTACCGGTATATTTATGTATATTTATATACCGATCTACCGGTATATTTATGTATATTTATATACCGATCTACCGGTATATTTATGTATATTTATATACCGATCTACCGGTATATTTATGTATATTTACCGATCTACCGGTATATTTATGTATATTTATATACCGATCTACCGGTATATTTATGAATATTTATATACCGATCTACCGGTATTTATGTATATTTATATATATTTATGTATATTTATATACCGATATATTTTATATATTTATATACCGATCTACCGGTATATTTATGTATATTTATATACCGATCTACCGGTATATTTATGGATATTTTATATAGTCTTGATCAGTATATCTTATTATATTATATCATGTATATTGTGTCTACTTGTCGCGGGGAAATGTCAGAAATATGAAGAAACAGAGAACCGGAAGTAGCCCTAAAGGAATGGTAACCAGGAGTAAAAGAAAATTAAAAGGCCATCCTGATTTCTCTAAGATCCGAATCAGAAATGATCTTACTATTGTCCAGAGAACAAGAGAGAAGGAACTAAGAGCAGAAGCCATCGCGAAAGATAGCGAAGAAACCGAAGACTTTGTTTACCGGGTCCGTGGGCCTCCACGGAAACGGAAAATAGTCGAGCTACAGACAATTAATATTTAACAATCGGGAATAGGATGAATGAATCAATTATTGTTGTAGGGATCACAAGAATTGGAATAAGGAGGGAGTTATGTTTAAATTGAAATACTGATCAATTCTAAAACTATAATGTAGATATGGATATAGAGGCATTTACTTTGCCTGCGTCCATCAAATCTTATCTTATCTAATAGTACTTTTTTATAGTTTGTATTTCATGGCTACTGTAACTTTTAAAAATATGCGCGTAATCTCCCTTCCCTGTAACATTACTCTATGTAATTGTATTGTTCATGTTCATTTCAGAGTGTTCCTATTGATATCGATGTTAACTGTAAGGGGAAAAATATCTCACAAAATCAACGACTTGGTTATTTTTCTAATATCCGGTTACAATATGCTAGATTTTCTTCCACAATAAATCCAACATACGTATAGTCACTTTCTAATACTCTGAGCTGGTGTTGTGCAGTAACCTCATTGCTACATAAAATTTCAAAACCATCATGTTCAGAGTTTAAAATCTTTACTGTAGTTTTAATATTTCTATAGGTATACACTTTGTATGTTGCCTACATAACTATTGGAGGACTCAGAACAAACCATTCTTTATCGTTATCACCTTGACTACGGTCAACAGGTGCTACGTACAGTAAAACATGACGATGCAGATTGGTTATATTTCAAAGGCCATAAATTAAATGTAAAACAACTTTGAGCTCCAGATTGATATTGCGTGCAACAGGAATGTTATTGGATAAAGTGCCTAAGAACGCAAACTGCCTTATCAGCTGGAATAGAGTCACAATGGGTCTCTCTGACAGATCACGTGAAATAAGCGTCAATAAGAAAAATTACAGTTGTACCTGCACAAAGATATAAAATGACGACACTTCCTTGTCTGTGATTATCACAAGAATCAGCGGTCATTATGGCCAGTTCGAGATCTATGAGGCGGGCCCAGGTACCCGTCAACAAAAAATGTTCTCTTTGTGACAGTGAAGACAATGTGAACTGGTTCTGTAATGACTGTCAGGAGGCTTTATGTGAAGAATGTAAAGAACTCCATACACGAGGGAAGAAAACTAAAAACGATGACGTCGTATCCATAGGGAAGGCTAACCGTCAGGATGCCAAACCTGTCCTGGAGGTATGTAAACTACATCCCGGTAAACCATGTGACATGTATTGTTGTGATTGTAACATGCTGGTATGTTTGATGTGTCTTTCACAGACGCATAAACGTCACAATTGGAAACATTTAGAAGACGAACTGACAATAAAAAAGCAGCAGATAAAAGAACACATATCAACAATTTCTGCGAAAATAACACATTTCGTGAACGTGACAATAACGTTACAAAGTGCTAAGAAAGGTATTTTGGAAAATATAAACGGAATGCGAAAAGAGGTGAACTCTCAGAGAACGAAACTGAAGGATGAAGTAAATCATATCGCGGATACAGCACTGGCGGAGTTATCGGCCTTGGAGAAAGAACAGTTCGCCCAGTGTGATGAAGTCTGTCAACAACTCGAGAAGAAGATTGAAGAGCTGACGCGTCTTCTTGAAAAGGCGCAAGTGACCTATAGATCAAGTGTATCCATGTTTGATCTGGAAAGGTCATTAATGTCATATCTGCCTCTGGATGATGTGAACGTAGGGAATGTTTTACAAAAAAACCCAATCTTTGTTACAGGAAGTATTGACCGCCATCTGTTGATGAAAATGTTTGGTGAATTACTCCTTCCGAACCAGTACAAGAAGATCGACATCAACAGTAACCACGTTCAGCGCCTCTCAAAGTTTACTATCACTCAACAAAAGATAATATTCGGTATATGTCCAGTAGACCGCAGTCATGCGTGGTTATCAATACACGAACACAAAGGTCTGGTACTGGTCCACAGGAATGGCGTGGTCACAGAGGAAGTGAAACTGAACTTTCGTCCGTACAGAATCGCCATGATAGGGACCACCGACGTACTTATGACCAGTAATACACATAGTACATTCGTGTATAAACTATCACTACACAACAAACAAGTGACAACATTTGCCGACATCAGTCCACATCAAGCGTGGGACATCAGCATCAACAAGACAGGCATGGTCTTTGTTAGTACCGCGACACCAGACATAGTGGTACTGAATCAATCAGGTGCGATTGTAAGGAAGTTTTCCTGTGGAAAGGATAAATCGCAAGACGTTACGTGTTTGTCGTCAGGACGTCTGGGTGTTGTGGTAGGTGATTGGGAAAGTAGGGAAATAATCGTAATTGACGAGTCATATACGGTCAAACACGGATGGACTGGTGAACTGGACAATGGTCAAAAAGCTAATGATATGTTAGTGTGTAAGATGTCATGTGACAAGTACGACAGAATGTTTATACCAGATTACAGAAACAATCAGGTGTACGTGCTATCGAGTGATAAGAAACATGCCAAGTGTCTTATGGACCAGAAACATAGAGTGGTTGAACCTACAGTTGTGAGTGTGGACAAGTTTGGGAACGTGTGGATCGGGTGTTGGGACGGTACTGTACACGTCATGCGCCTGTAACGTTTGTAAACAGTTCTTATAACACCAGTGACGTCAGACTGGTGTAGACAGTGTAATGATGACATCAACATCAAATACCTACAGATATCAGATACAAGTCGTAGAAACAATCACCTTAGTCAGTAGACTTATATTCTGAATCAGGTGATTTACACATGAAGCTCAAATAAAGAAATCCTAAGATTATTAAGAGTCGAATGCCGGCCTGGCACGCTCTGTAATGTGTTTTTATGTTAATTCGTTAATTTAGTAATAACTTCTTTAATTTATCAATTGGAAATCCTATCATTTTAGCAGTATAAAATGGAGCCAAAGTAGTTAATTATCAATATTATAAGCCATTTTGTACGGTATTGCCCATCCGTTGCAGTTTGTTGTTCTCAGGAAGCTGAGAAACGAACCAATCTGCGGACTTCTTTTATACTGTTCGTTGAGGTAGATATTGCTTTCTATATATATTCTTGTTCCTTTACAAGATGGTTGAAAATAAATAATCCTTTTTCACGATATTTCTTTGTGTATTTTGTTGCATAATAAAAAAGAAAAACATGTGGCTGAAATAAATTTTGTCTTTAAAATACACATATGATTCCTTTAGTTTGTAACTTTTGTCAAAGTATAAACAATGTCTATCATTCAGTGATACAATGATAATGGACGACGTTTAGTTCTATTATCTTGCACTTTTACATCATAATTGATAACAGCAGTGTGATCAATAGACGGAAGTCATCAACGCCATTATTAAGCATGGTATTTTCGCATGGGAGGAAAAAGAAAATCCACTTTGATAATGTAATGAGGGAAAGACAGCGGAGGTAACGGAGGGCGATATACATACACATAAAGATGGAGATTCTGACGTCCTGACGGATAGGTATGTATGACCTATCCGATGACGGGCAAGACCAGTTCGTCGCGGTGGTTGTCTCTATAGCATGGAGACCATTCATCGTTAATAGATTTTACGGAGTGCAATTTATTATTGGTATATGTATTCTATTCCTCCTGCCACTGAGCTGTTAAAATGTCTTTAATAAATTATTATCATCACATTCTTAACGGCCCGTCAACACATAAAAGGTCATTAGGGCCATCAAACGGTAAAACACAGCGATCCCCCCCCAAAAAAAAAACATTAAACAAACCAAAAGGTAAAAGACAAATATTAAAAATCTTAAATGGGTATGTTAACACAAAAGATTAAAATGGTACGTCATAGTCTATTATATAGACCAACATCTTTTAGGTAATGTAGAATTTTACAAATCTCGACAGTTTCAAAAAGGGATTTAAGACATGAAATGTTACGATAAAAACGCTCTCGAGTAGACAGAAGGTCTATGCAGTCCAACAAAAAATATTTAGCGGTGAATGGCTCATCAAATCCTATGCACCAATGGTTATCTTCGCTTTTCAACATATAAATGTGTAAGGTATGTATGACCTATCCAAAGACGGGCAAGGACAACTTGGGCTCGGTGGTTGTCTCTATAGCCTGGAGACCATTCAACGATAACAGGTCTGATTTTTCATTGCCTGATATTCCCATGTGCACAGGAACCCAGCAAAAAGCAATACGAAAGTTAAAGGCAAGTTCATGATATGGTATTAATGTATTACGAATGAAAATATTTTCGATATTTCTATTGATAAGACTTTGTAGTACAGAAAGAGAGTCTGAATGGATAACAGCTCTCATGACTTAGTTTGTTTGGATATATTCAAGGGCGAGGTAGATAGCTCGCGCTTCAGCCGAGAATATTGAGGCGATGTTCGGTAGCCGGCATCCATAGGTTTCATGTTGTGTAACCATGGCCGCGGCAACCTTATCATTATCTTTTGAACAATCAGAATATCAATGTAGAAATGATTTATATTTTAACTGCAATTTCGGGACGAATGAACGAAAGGTACAACTGTCGATGTCTGATTTAACCATTTCATGAAGTGAAGTCAACTTCAGGTGAATTTTAAGAGCCAGGGTGAGATTTCTATCGTTCCAAATGACTGAATTTGGTTTACATCAATATTTGTGTTTTGTATGTGTAAATCCAGGCGACAAACAGGTGAAACATTTCATGTTTATCTTTTTATCCATGATTGTAAGATACAGCTGTTTTGTACTTCTATTACTCGTCAGTGATACAACGTATTTAGAAACAGAAAGACAGAAAACTTACCATGAAGCTCCCCATGTGTTATAATGCATGGATTTCTGCAATACTCTTATTTTCACTAACGATGAAGTCGCCAACGAAAATATGAACTTATTGAAAAATGATGATATTATTGTTCACATAAAATGCGAACAACTCAAAACATAAATTTGTTATTTGTTAAGTTATGTAGGAAATAGTATGCAATATCAATACGGGGACAAAAATATTTAGCTCCTTTAAGGGGAAATGATTCATTGAAATGTCGCCTTCTTTCTTTTTGTAGGTAATGCTAAATGTTTTCTGATTTATGGGAATTTCACGTTATCTGTGAGACAGAACCACGTGACTTCAATCCAGCTT